>NW_009600184.1:18491-63105 GCF_000690535.1 Cariama cristata
AGGAAAAAAAAAATCATCTCACTCAACGATCCAACTTACATATGTTATTTACCGACCATATGTCAAAATCTAAATACGGTTATGGATATGCAGAAATTATAGATATGAAACATTGACTTCAGAATTATGCATTAAACATCAAACCTTTCACATTTTTCATTAATTCTTTTCTTTGTGCTAAGTCTTTAGCATATTAGATTAGACTGAAAAAAAACCCCCAAACTTATTTCCCCCTCCACCCCTTTTAAGCGAAATCTTGGTACCTAAAGCATTTTTTATGTTTTGTTTTTCCTTCTACAGTACTTTGTTTCAGGGCACTCATAATTTGAGCACTAGGGTTTAGATGTCAGCATGAACACAGTTTTGATGGCTGCTTTTTGCCATTGCCACTTTGAGTTCAGCTCTACTAAGTGCCAATGGGAAATTCCTAAAGGCCAAGGCATTTTCAATAAATTAGCATCGAGACACTGAGTCTTTGTACAGCATTTAGGTGAAACTTGATTCAAAATGCATATTTGTGGATTTCTGACAATGCTTTCTTTGTTTTTTATGCAAATAGAAAAAGCCTTGGAATCTCTCGAATTTATATGATCAAAGATGACCACCATGAATGTGTCTGGAAGCATTACCAAATGACAGAAATACCAGAGACAGACACATTACGCAGATTAAAATAGACATTTTTTAAAACTGTGCCTTCTAAAGAACACTGGTATTTTGATAGTTCGTTAACTTCATGTATTTTTAATCAAACTAATTTTGAAACGTTGCATTTGACATGATACACATCAAATGGTTACCGCTGGCTGGGGAATTGGAGACTTCTAAAATATAATAATAGAAAGGTTTATGCTCCTCTCAGGCTAAACTAAACTCTGTTACAATTAATTAATAAGAGAATTAGACACTCTTTTTAAGACATGAGTATGATTTCAAAGATATTAAGTAGCATGACATAGACTCCTTCCACTGCAGCAACTACAATCTGAACTTAGTGCATGGATCTTTTTATTCACACAGTGATAGGAACACTTTGTGTTTTGTTCTGCTGGGCTGTTTCCTTTCAATAACTGCAATCAGCTAAAGAAGAGAGGATTTCCTGCAAAGATATTTTAGTTGCATAGGTCCACTTCTTTATGTAAAGATCAAAAATACATTATAAAAATGCTAAATAACTGCTTTTGGTAGTCCAGATTAATATCAAGGTACATTATGCCTTGTTATGTACCTAAAAAGAAAAGTGGCTATTTTATCTGCCCCTCCAGATGGAAGATTTGTATTTTTATTTTATGTTAACACAAGCCACAGAGTGAAATGAAAATACAGTCCAAAGAAAACTGACTTTAACAAGGTTCTTAGAAATGTTTTGAAAATAATTTCTCTTGTGCTATTGTTTGCTTTTTTTTGCCTTAGTCATGTCCCATAGGGGAAGCATTCAGGACCCTCAAGTTTCACCTCCCACCAGTGCTTACTCCCTGCTACGCTGCAGTGGACTTTGGACCCAGGCCATGCTGTCTGCTGTCACGACATTGTGGTGTATATGCTCATTTTGCCCAGTAACACCCCTCAATCTCCTGTAAAGTCCAGGAAGAACTATCAAGAAGGAGTGAAGAAGACAGGTAAGAAAGGGAGAAGAAAAGGTATCCATAGCAAACACAAGAAATATATTCTTGCAATTTAAGGAATGTGAGATTTGATACAGTTCACAAAAGTCTCTATGTTGCTCAGCTCACTTTCAGGATGTTTTCCAAAATTCTGTTCCTCATGATGCTTCTAATAAAATACATATATTCTTATTATTTTTAGGATGAAACTCTCTGTCACACCATTGGTGGATGTCCTAGCCCAAAGTTATGCTTTTCTGCATCTTATTACCAAAAGTCTGTTTACAGACTATTGAAATTAGACAAACTGGATTTACAGTGAAGAAAGACTGCGACGATGGGCTATTGATTATGCCAGATCAATTCTCCAGCTGACATTAAGCTCTGTGGAGAATATTTCTGAGAAACTTGCCAAAAATGCACCATGGTTGAGCTAAGTCTGTGAGCTAATATAGCTCATGCCTTGACTGATTCTGACAGGGAGAGGTTATCATCCAAGCAAAGTCTACTGCAAGATCTTCTGTTGAGGAAACCTTGCAAAAGTGAAGCTTTTCAATTACTTAAATTTAAGTTCCTTTTATTTACTTATTCACTTTCTGGGAGAAAAAAAGTTTTCCCTGTCCTGATCATAGGATTCAATATATTGGGAAACTCTGAAGGTACAAATTGCTGCTTACTTGCTACAGTATTTCTGGTGTCAGCTTAGACACTGCTGATGAAAATGAGATTTTTTCTCTTTGTTGGGCTGTGGAACAAGCTCAAAATCCACAGCAGCTAGAGAAAGTTTCCTTCCTTTCAGTTTTGCATTTTTTTATACGCAGATACACAATATCATGTGTATTTTTTTTATAGTTTACCACAATTATGTCTTTACTTGAAATTCATATTTAAACCATTGCATGGTTGTCATGGAATTGTTGGTAATTTGTGACTACATTATGTTGTCTTTTGCCAGGACACTTGTAAATGAGACATTATCCTTGGAGATTTTCTTGGCTGAAAATGTGAGTAATTAAAAATGTAAACAAATATTATCCATTACATATGCCACAATAATAAATACTTCAGTATAATGCAAGTTAATGACTCTTTAGGGATTCAGCCTAATCCTGTTACCGTGTTTCATAGGTGTACAAACAAACAGTTAATCATTTAATAACATGCATATTATATTGACACAATATAGTTCTCAGTTGCAAAAAAAAGCAGCACCCCTCACAGAATATTTATAGAGCATGAAGTGTAGGAGAGGCAAACATGGATGGAAACCTGCAAGGTGCTCAGGACAACTCTTGGTCTACTTTTCAAACAGGCATTGGGTAGGGGGACAGACCTGAAAAATGAGGCATTTCTTTTGTGTTCTTTCCAGTAGAGAAGTTGTTATACTTCTGGTAGAGATATTTCTGTCCAGAGTCTGAAGGGACCTGACCCATGAGGGATGTGTCAGATCCAGCCAGCCCTGCCCAGGGTACTGCCAGGAGCTGGGTGCTGGGAATATAGCACGCCTCCAGGCACAGCAGTGTGGGAGAAGGGCATGGATCCGTTGGAAAGGGAGGTGGGATTCAGCAGCCCTTTTTGAGAGGAGAAGGTGGTCTGTTTCTTTCTTTCAGGTACTGCTCTCAGAATGAAAAAGCAAACTAGATCTGAGGAAGGCATAGTCTGATCCTTCAAGCACTGGGGCGACATTTTCAGAGGTGTTAAGGGGTAATTAATTAGCCAAATCCTATTGAAATGAAATGACATTTCATGCCAAATTCCCCCTGGCTGTGTGGATCATTCCAGCTTGTAACACCTCAGCTACAAATCTTCATTTTGCCAGTGACTTCATTTGTCACCTTGATGAAATCACTAAAACTATTTGCTTCTGTTCTCCCATTTGTACAGTAGGAGCTGCACTTTTTGCTTCCCCCTCTACTTATGCCCTTTCCAGACTTGTCTCTTGCCTGTTCTTGACTTCATTTTCAGGCCTTTCCTTATGCTTAGAATAACCTCTTTGCAAAATTTGCCAAATTACCTCTTTGAATTGATAATGAATACTACTAAACACTCAGACAATATCAGAAACTTTTCAAATTATAATATGCTGTAAAAGGACAGTGATCCTAGGAATCTGCAAAAGGACACTGTTGAGTCATTCTTATACCAGGCACTTAAACCTTGCATAGAAGTGCTTTTTAATTACTTTTAAGTCATATTAGCAGGTAGGTCTTATTAGCTGCTCTAGGGATTTGAAGGCTCTTCTGGATGACAAAGCTTATAGCAAAAATGCGGGGATCAGTTTTGGAGAACAAACAAAGACTCTAGTTTATTTGGGGTCTTTTTTTTTTTTTTTTCTTTTCTTTTCTGGGATGGGCTTCCAATAAAGCCAAATCACCTGGGAATGGGCAAGAGAAAATAGCCTATGCTCATTTCCTAGGCTTTCTCAAGAGGCCAAGATCAGCTCTCTGACTGCTGAAGTCATTGTAGGTGTGGACACTTCGTAGCTATCCTCTGCTTACATCGCTCTGAGAATACCACCTGACTTACAAAAAAAGTGAGGGGATGACAAAGAGGCAGCAACTCCACCTGCATACTTTAGCAATGAAGAGTTTTAGTCAAATCAAAACCAATAACCTCAGAATAACATGGTCAAGCCTAACCAGCATAGCTCTTCTACATTATTTACGGAAAATCCTATCTTTATTGTTTGGTATATCTACTAAATAGAACCTTTTTTTCCCTCTAAGTTTTGTCTTTCCAAAATTGTGTTACCTCTTGCCTTTAATAAGCTGCTTTGTTTTATATGTCGGAATATGTCTGGGTTTGCACCCCTAATGTAAGATGTTTGGCATCTCTTGTGGTTCACAGTAAATTCCCAATTTTTACCATAAAGGACTCACTAATCCTTAGGTTTGAGATGCTTTCTCTCTGATTTTTTGATTTATGTCTGTTTACAGGGGGGCTGACTCTCACTTACTTTAGTGCCTCCTCTCCTATCACAAAAATGTAAAGGAAGGCTTGATACAGTTGGTAATTGATAACCCCACCCTTGGTTTCTTTACAGCTTCATAAATATATACAGATTCCAAAAATCATAATCAATAAAACCAAAGATCAGCTATTCTTTTGCTCTAGTCAGTAATTTACCAATAACACATACTTCAAAATACTGTTCAGGAGTAAAGTTATTGGAGTACAGCCCACAGTGCTTTCTGCACAGTGTGGTAAATGAAATTCCTGAAGCCAGTTAATGTGCTGTAGTCTGAAGTCAGCTAGTATCAGATGTTTGCTGCCTCATTTATTTTGATTAATTGCTTCGGTGGTGGTGGACTAAAGGGTAAGACAAAAATCCACATCAGGGAAGGCAGAACTGCGTTACACCATCTCTGCTTAAGAAGTAAATACACTATGAAGCTTTGCTGTCTTCACTCCCTTTGACTCTCTCACACTTTGCAAGGAAGATTCGTCATACTGTTAAAAGTGATGCAAAAAAACCTTACAGACACGTGGTCTTGTTTACTTTGTGCAACCGGTGCCTTTGGAGAAAGGCTTGGAACTGCTGGCACCAGTGATCTGAGATCACTGGGTTGTTTCAGCAATGTTTGATCGTCCCTAGTCTTATGGTTTTTTCCCCAGACTTTTTCTTTTGCTGTCAACTCTACTATAGAGTTCCCAGAGCTGTTTTCAGGCTCCAGCCTCATGTCAATCACAACTTCTCTTCCTACCAATGATTCTTTCATTTCACCCCTTGTCCCCTCTTGCTACCTCCTGTGAATGACAGTGCTGCACCGCGACTGGGGCACAGGCAGGGAACGGCAGGAAAGACGTGTGCGTACCAATCATACCTGAAATTACGGATCTTTCCAATTTGGCTGTGGGTGATTATACCACCTGCTAAGCCCGTGGGAATGGAGCCCTGGGTGGTGATTTCAGCCATAAACTTTCTGGTTTGTGGTGTTTACCTTTGCTATCCCCCGTGACAGGTTTCTCTTCTGAGCAGTAGCCTATGGGGAGACAAGACTCTCATGTGATGCAGTACACAAAGAGTGACAAATTAAAATGACAGGGCTGTCTTACAAGATTGGGATCTAGTGAAATGAAATATTTCTGGTCCAGATAACAGAGGCAGTGCTACATGGTAATACATGGGAAAAGCCAGTGTAATTTTCAAGTGTCTTTAACATAACTGAGTTTGTCACTGTCCTGGCCCTATCATCTCACATCTTCCCCAGGTGGGGGCTGAAAGTGTGGCTGGGGGGACTGTGTTTGCAAAAATAGCTCCATGGCATGATTTATAAAGGAAACCTTTCCCACTTTTAACTCTGCTAGCTGTGTTAATGGCAGGTGTAAAATGAATCCAAAGAGCCATCATGAGCTGAGAAAATCATATGGTGAAATCTTCTTTACAATGAAATTATGCATATTATCTGACACCAATTTTACTTTTTAATTTTAAACTGAATAAATAAGCTTAAAAATCATGTACACATACACACAGTGCTTCCCTCTGATTTTCAGATTTCTATTCTCCTGTTTGACTAATAAAAAGAGAAAGTGTCTATCTTCTGCTATCATCATTTCATAATCCTGAGTTTTAAATTCATTGCTCTGTATTTTAAATAAAGGCTTGAAAATTACTTTGAAGAGCCCTTTTCTCCTAATGGGTCTCCAGTGGATACACACAAATATTTTGTATTCTTAAACACAACACTGATGTACACAAATGGATAATTGCCTCTACAACTTAGGTATCTAAATCTCTGCCTTTCAAGTGACATTTTGCCTGCTCATTTGTGTGTAAGATTACAATGAGGCTTCAAGTGTCCAGACTGCATCAAAATCATTCCTGAAATGCTTATGCCTCTGTTTAATTAAGTTGAAGTGAAATTCATGTTATTCAAGCACTGTTAAATCAGGCTGAAGTTGGTGAATCTGAATGACATGCTGTAGCATGATTTTAAACTGACTAAAATATGTGGCATTTTAAGGTGCTTGCTTTCTTTCTCTTTGAGAAGCAAAACCCAGGAGTTTTGCAGAGGTACCTATGGAAAATTAAAGGCTGTTTTTCATATTGCTCAAAGGCAGGAAACTCTGTGTTGATAGAAGAAACAGAAACTCCTCTCAGAGATAAAAACAATTCATGCCTTGCACTAAATTGGTAAATAAAATTCAAAATTTCTGAAGCGCTGTAGTAGCTAAAAGATGTTTCTTGAGTGAAGTAATACTCAACCAGAAGCACAATGGTAGCTAAGTAAGATACAAATCATAGCCCCCCTGCCTTCTCATTTAATTTCAACTTTAGAACAATTTCAGTCCATCACTGTACATGTTGAAAGGGATCCCATTATTAAAAATTCAAAATATTCTCCATGCTCTTTTATTCTAAGAACTCCCAAATGCCTCAATGTACAGAAACACACATTTTTAATGAACCAAATGGACTTGTTTTTATAACTGACAGGAGGTGCTGGGAGTTGGAATTGGAGGGGGGAGAAATCAGCTAATTAAATCTAAATCACCAACAGTGAACATAATTTTCTTGCCCAGTCACTTCCAGTTTCACCAGATTCCTTGTCCCAGTCTCATACTTTATTTCCTTCTGTGGTTTAGCTTTGTTACCTTTGAATTTTAATTAGATAGCTTCCTCCATGCTGCCCGGGTGCCACTCAGTAATGCGTGTCATGGTGTGTGAACACAGCGTTGACAGGCTCATTGCTGTCAGCTCCTGTGCCCCCAGCCCAACTCCCCACTCTGGGAACTGCCTTCCCGGGGAGGATCCAGCTCCGCTCCGGTAGCCCTGGGCTGTGGCAGGCCACATGGACCACACGGGCAGGATCTGGTCACGTACAGAAAGTGTGCGCCATGTGATGGGACCCTCCAGGGCTTTTAGCAGCTAAAATGGAAGAAGTCTCTCATCATGTGCAACTGCAACTCTGCAAAGCTTACAGCATGGCCAGATTTTCACGGGGATAGGAAAGGCTGCCTCCCTGCCAAATTTCAAGTTGCTTTTCTAAAAACCCAGGCTGATGGATATGCTAGGAAAGTAATTTGCCAGATTTCACCAGCATTCTTTTTTTTTTTTTTTTAAAGTAACCATATTTTTGGAACATCTGAATCTTCTGAGATGTTGTCATAGCAAAATGCACCTCAGATGGTTCAAATTTGGCAAACACTTGGGAAACAGAGTTTTAGAAAGGGACTTGCTGGGAAACCTTAATAGGAAACAGAGCTAACAACCCAGTCGATGTTTACACTAAAAGAACAAACAAATAAACAATTGTGCCTTTTAGTAGCCTTGACAGTAAATCTAATCAGCATAACAGATTGCAATAGATCTCTTTCCCATAAAAGTGAGAGCTTTGAGCAAGAGTTAAGAAAGGTGGATCTTGATTTTTTACTAGCTGAAGAAGAAGGGTAGTACATACTGCAATATTCCAAATTCAAATGGAGACTAAAAAACTGTTTTGCAGAACACAGAACTGTGTTAGGGAATTTTATTCTTTGGAAATAATCACTTTCAAATCGGACTCCTATTATTCACTATGCTATGATCCACTCAGGCACCTAGTGCCAAAACAACTGCGTATGAGATCTGCAGAAACGCCCTTCCTGCACAGGGTTTTCCCAGATTAGAGTAAGACTTTCCTTATAACGTTTAGGCAGTTGCTGCAAGTACGCTTTAGGTACCATTGCCAGAGCAACGCTATGCTGGGAGGCAGAAGATAGGAGCAACACAAGGAGGCCCTAGGAGAGAAGCCTTTACGTAGATCCACTGATCAGCATAAATAAGAAAAGGGGCATTGCTGCAGCTATAGCCACTGAGCTGCAGTAAGAGTCATTTTTCAGTGTGATGGAGATTTTAGGGGCTGTTCCTCCACTCTCCAGCTTAACCCAGTGTGGAGAATACTGAATATTACTTCTACATTCCCCCCCCCAGCATCATCCACATTAAACCAAATCATTCTCGCCTTGCGAGTTGATTATAAGCTATCTGGAGCATGAAGTATGCTTTCTTTTTTTGTAAGAAGTGGGTGAAACATACTGCAATGTATACCCTGTTTGTAATAAAACAATGAAACTGAGAAGCCACTACTTCAGTTAATTAAATACTGGCCACAATATAGCTCAATCCAATTGAAATTGAATAAACATTTTCGTATAAATTCAATTAATTGATGTAGGTTTAAGCATACAGTCTATGTTGTGAAATTATGAACAATAACTTGTTCCACCAGCACTGTTAAATAATTGCCGTAAGTCAGAGGATAAAGAATAGAGAAAGCTGAAAATCCATTATACTCTGTAAGAGTCTTACTAAAACTAATTAGCTGCTATCTAAATTTTCACACCTCTATTTCATGATCATCTTCTTGTAAAAACAAACACATGTATTCTGAGATGAGGTAAATATAAATGGTATTCAAAACATGAACATAGCAGGTCCAGTTTTGAGTTCTGTTCTGGCTCCCTGGTACATGGCAGAGGCTCCGGCAGGTCCAGGGTTTTGGGAAGGGGATCCTCCCTGGAGGGAGGCAAGAGAGGGAGCCCCAAAAACAGCCCTTTGCGTTGGAGTTCCAAATGTTCACTCAGAGCTTTATATGTTCACAAAGACTATGAATATTTTTTTAAAAATGACCAATGTGTTTTGTATCTTGAAAATGTATGAATTGTTTCTAAGTATAAATAGGTCTTGAAAGCTTGAATGGTGTCACGCTGTGCAGAATAGCAGTTAATGCTTATAACTGTTTTTACAATGGGTTATGTAATGCACTTGAGTAATTTGGGAAGAGTAGTACTTGCTGGGAAACAAAATTGTATATTCCCCTTTCAAAGTAGTTCAGCCTATCTCCAACTTACACACACACAGAGGGAATGTGCAGAGACACTTCGTGTGGAAAAAGTATTATCATAATAAAATATTGATCTTTTTGTATGAAATTTTGACCTCTTCATGGAGTGCACTCTTACATATTATGATGACATCCACTGGGCAGAGTTGTGACGCTATGACTTCATTTACCTGTCAGGAAATCCTTTCCTATTGTGAAGAGACCAAAAGGAAGTGGTCATCTTGGTTTTGTGGGCTGATATGGCCAACTACCAGTAAGTCTTTCTCTAGTACTCTTATTTACAGGTTCACATAAGCACAGGTTTTAACATGGATTGGTTAATCTGCTAGAACTTAAAAGCAGCTCATTCAGCTGGTTGAGCTTGATTAGATGAGGAGACAGACATTGCCCTATAGCTAAACTTTTTATTAATTTGCAGTATGAAATGTATAATCTGAAACTCATATGCACTTGGAAAACCAACGCTTTATGGAAAGAGGATAATACACATTATGAACTTAGTAGAAGGCAGGTCTTTTGGGTATTTACTTTGGAGACATTATTCTCAGAAGATCTAAATGAAGAGCTCTATCTAAACTATTTTTATGTAAGAATCTTTTGAACAAGACAGTTCATCCCATTGGTGTCCTTCAGCTCATTATAAATGAAAAAGTCTTAAAGCGCTTTCACGAACCTGTGCACTTTCTTGGAAACAATCAGTGAATACAGGCAACAGTAGAACAGAGGAGAATAACATTTACCTTTCAGCAAGAGTAAGAGTTACCTTGCTTATTTATCAGCTGGAATAGCACTCTAGCTACCCATGAGACCGAAATGGAGTCACTACATTGGTAATTACTAGACCAGGGCATCCTCCAGCTCTTCTGGCAAAGGTTCAGCCTCTGTTTCCTCAATTTGTAGACCATGAAACTCAATGGAAAATGTAAACATCAGTCCCTGAGCAGAACACGGTCTTTTTGCATCCCCAAGCTGCCTTTATGCAATGTTAGAAACTTGAGCTTGTTCTGTGTTACTTCTTTTGTCTTGTAGCTCTTAAATTTTGTATTATACAATGGCCTAGGTACATCACTAGGCTGGACAGGCATCCAGGTTCAGCCTTGGCTTCAATGCAGTAATGTAGACATTCATACTAAAATATGTTCATATGTGGTCTTAGGCACTCTCATCCCAACAAGGCTCTACAATCTAAAATTTCCATGTGCTGGGAGGGTTCTTCAATCACTTCATTTTTAAGCTTTGGATGGTAAGTACCAGCTTCCTCTTCAGCAGTGCTGGTGCTGTGTCCTGAGCCCCCTGTTAGAAGAGCTCTCCCTTCTCTAGAGATGTCCTCCAGAGAGGGGCACAGCCCGAGCGCAGTGTTTCCCACTGCTCCCGAGACAGCCAGCAAGGGAGGGACATGCCCGACGTGGGCACTCTGAGTCACTCCTCAGAGGGTGCCATTGACAGAGCAGGAATTTTTCTCTACTGAACTACTTCTGTAACATTCTGTTATATCCTTCCAACAATCAAGTCAGTGGCCTGTTGCCAAACCGAGAGCCTGCCTTGGCTATCAGATCCCATTTACGTCAATGAACAATGTTCTAAGTAAAAGAAAATGTTCTCAGTCAAAACTATTCTCAGTGAAATCAAAATAGTCAATGCATTGTCTGGGAAGAGTGGTGCTGCCCTACCAAATAAATGTCACTTTGGAAGCAAGGATATTAACAAAAAAATATATGTGTAGGCAAAGTCCAGACACTTGTTTTGACAGTACACGATTTTGCTCCCTTGTCAAACTTTCTATTTTCACTTCCCTTATTATACATGGAATTACACACTCATTTTCAAGGAGTACATGATGATGCAGGAGATTACCAATATATTACAGTACATATTTGCCTTTAGATTGGCTTAATGTATTTTTAGGCTTATCCAGCTGGCTTGGAGAATACACATGAACAAAATTCAAGCACTGCTTATGCTTTAATTATAAGGGTTTATGCTGGGCCTACACTCTGTGCCTTCTCTTTCCACAGGGGTACATTTCTGCAGGGTGATTTGGATACTTTACGTGCCTCGCTGGATCTCCTTGTTGTAAACATGCAACTTTATTTAAAATATGAATTCCTGAATTAGACGCAAATGAAATTTTAAATAAGAGATTTTCATCAGTAATTATCTACCAATAAAAATAGTTTTATACGCTTAATAATGAATATAATTGGAAATTTTTATACACATTAATGTGTAAGTATTTGCAATTATTGGTTTACATTATTTTTCTATCAATCTTTATATCTCTATGGAATAAAAATCCAGAACATTTTTAACCTAAGCATATACATTTGTAAACCAGATAAATGTTGTGATTATCTCTTCCTGTATATAATTCCTCATGAGGGATTCAGTTAATTGAACATACCTTTCAAAACATAATCTATGGCTTAATTAAGCTTAGCAAATATAAAATTTGAAACCACATACCCTCTATTGGCAGCAAAGTTAGGGATTTTTTTATTCCTTTTTATCCAGTGCTACTAATGACTGCTTTGCACAGGCACATAACACATGCAGGTAGCATGACTATATCCAAAACAGAAGTTAAGTTTTTGATTTCACTGTCAGAGTTCAAAAGATAAATTTTTTTTGTACATACATCAACTCTTTCAATAACAATATAAGAACTTATTGACGTTGAGTAAATTTCATAGCTTGTAGAAAAGACACATATCATTGTAATGTGTGAAATTTTAATCAGAAATGTTGTGAAGGATAAAGGTAAACTGACTGCTATAATTAATGTGTTCTGCTACAGAGATTTAGCTGGCACATTTGAGAAGTGTGGTTTATGTTAACTATTCCACTGCTTGAATTCCGTCCTCGCTAAACAGTGGTACTGTTTGATGATTTTATGTTATGCTGCTTTCTTGTCTTCAGTAAGTTTTTTCTTAATTTAGGGTATGGTCCTGTAGAAACTAGAAACTTGAAGTAGTGCAGTGGTAGATGGATGCACTGATGCAGATAAGGCTGTACTTGGTAGTGTGTATTAAACTTGATAGCAAATATTTTCAGGCTTGAACCATTTGAATATTACCTTTCCTCTCCCTCTCTCTTTTAACACTTCAAATATTCTATTTATTTGATAATTCAATTTATGATAAGTTGTGTCCACAGCCATAGTCTCCTGAATCAAAAAAGGTCATGTTGCCCATGGAATGCAGAATACTAAAATCTATTATCACAACAATAACAAGGACGGACCTATAAGAAGATTATTGTTCTCAAAACAAAATGCCTATCTGTTACATCTAATGTATTTTTGGAAAAAGCCCACGGCCCTGATTCTGCCACCATTCCTTGCGTTGAGTAGAACCATATGGTCCCATTGGAGTTGATCTAACTGCTTTTGGAGTATGCTACCACTCAAAATAAATAAGAGTGGCAGGATCTGGCCCTAAATGAGCACATGGGCTCTGCACCCTGCCCTAGAGGTTAACAAACTGGGTAAGAGAATTCCAGGGCTGAAGGGGATTCAGCTGAGAAGGCTCTCTCTGATAGAAGTTCCCACCTCTCCAGATGTAGGGCCTCTTTGGGGAAATGCTCATTCAACATACATTTGCTTTAGTAGGTTTTATAAGAGGATACATTCTTTTTATTTGTATTTTATAGATTGTATTATATCCAGAAACTATGAGCTGCCTGTGTAACTAATTGCTTCAATGAAGGAATGACAAACCTGGGACAGACAGGAAACAACAGCTTCAGAATCGCATTTTTCATTTGGAAGCAAGAGAAAGTACTTTTTGGTGTAAATACCATTTGCTGTCACTACTAACAGGCCTCATTTTGCAGTCCTTAAGCACCCAGCTTCTCTCTGCCCAGTAAAGGCTAGACTGGCCCTTAAATGCACATTTTATCTTCCAAGGAAATAACATTTTTAAAAAGTTGCACTCACAAATAGAAAAAAATTGTTAACTTTTGCTGCACTGTAAACCACACATCAGTACTGCACATTACGGGGCATATTTTCAAAGGACATTGGGTTATGAGTGTGCAAAACAAATCACTATAATCTGTCTGAAACAGATGACTAAAGTGATTGCCTCAGACTGCAAATCGAAAGAAAAGAACCATTTACAAAAAATTCCATATTAAAAATCAGGGATTCTGATTCTTTACTTTGCTTCAGCCTTGGTTGTATCAGTCTTACCTGAAAACATCTACTGCTGGAGCCTCTCGCCGTGCCAGTATGGGTGCGCAGCAGACAAAAGACATACCAGAAAGGGGAAGACAGATATGCCACTTAAATTAAATAGGAAATGAATTGGCCAGCAAGTTGGCATGTCTGCTGAGACAAATCATAGACAACATGTCTCTCAACAACAGAACTTATTTGTTTTCTCTTGCCAACAGATTCATCACTGCCCAGGCAAAACAGGCAAAATACATTAGTGTCATGGTAAACTGATAAAGAGAAGTGCCTCAATCTAGCATCCTCAATGGCGAAAGTCTTAGGGCTGTATTGATCTGTGTTATATAAATCTTGTTTTCTGTCTGCAGAAGTGAATCAGGAATGACCCTTAAGGTTAACAAACATTGTAATGTCTTTCAGCTGGGGCAGATGCCTATGTGCTCCACACATTGTATTTGGTCAAGTCCCATCTTGTCATTTTACTGCCAAGGAGCTTAACTAATTGCTGGCAATCATAAGACAGTTTGATGGAAGCAAAGAATTCCTACAATTGTTGCCCTTCTCCCTTTTTTTTTTTTTTTTTTTTAGCCTTAACAAGCACTCAAAGCCATGTAGCGGAAAACAATCAACACTGAATTAGTCAGCAGGAGTCTTAGCTGAGCTGGAACTTTATGTAATTGGCATGTCATGTTCGTACATAGCCAGAAGCAGGCCTGATTAAGCTGATGTATTTTGTTTCAGTAAACTTTTACAAAAGAGGCTTTACCTCCTCTTGTTTTGGTTGCACGTCATCGCATGTGCTTAACATGAGATTTTTCTGCAGAGCAAAGGCTTTAGACAGTCATCACAGGCATTTTGGTTTGGAGAAGTATTGCCACACCGGCATGTGAAATATTACATAAAAATCAAGTGTCTGGAAAAAGCCACTAACAAAAGAAGCACGTTCATTATCAAAGCATAACTTTTACACTGTATTTCTTTGGCTTGTGTGCACAAGTTCATTTTCTACAGCCTATTTATGCAGGTTTAAAAAAATAACATGTTAGGTATAGTTCGTATTAAAACTATTTCCAATTAAACTTGCATTGTTTTCTCAGGGTTTAACAAAAATATTCCCATGCAACAAGGAATCCTTCCAGCAGAGACACTACTCAGGGCACTTAAGCAGTCCACCCTATCTGATCCAATAAAATTTTACTGGGTGTTTTACTTTGCCCTACAGATAGATTTAGTCTTAAAATGCTAAAAATGCCAGTCTGCATGGAGAAAGAAAGTGGCTAATGCTTATTGTTATAAGTAACTCATAAAGCTTAAGGCATGCCAACTGTATTGTTTTGCACTGGTGTCCTTCTTGTCATAACCTTAAATCAAATGATACAGTTGAACTTGGCATAGATTATCCAAGCTAAAAGAGTGAGTACTCTGTGCTTCTATTACGTCATAGTTGACAATATAAAGACAAGATTCAGGGAACTAATGGAGCTTTTTTTTCTTTTGTCGTAGAAAGGTCAAGCTAGTTTTCCACATTTTATATGTATGTCATTCTCAATATAGCAACAGAATCTCCTATAGAAAACAATGTAAGTAAATGTCTCTACGAAGCTACTAGTCACCTGATCAAAAGCCAATGTTGAAAAACACTTCTAATGACTTTCTCTTATGCATCAGTGCACCTACTAATGAGCTGCCAGAAAAGGCTTTGCAAAGCTTTGCTAAGATAGAGCAGGAACTGAGATCTAACTTCCCTGCTGTGATCCCTGCCTTTCTACTAACAGGGAGCCCAGGCACGGAGCTACTAATGAGCAAGCTGGAGAGAGTGTCCAGCCCAGCACTGGCTATAGACAATCCACCTGTCTGCTCTCCGATGCAGGGTATGGTGCATGACAGTAAGACACCCTGTTGTATTTCGTCCTTAAATAATTTAGCTATTTATTGATTTTCTTCACATTTTTATTTTTGTTGGTGGGATTTTTTGTTTTGTTTTGTTTTGTTTTCTTTTTTTACATTGACCTTACTCTCAATAGCAACTATGACTCTCTTTGGAAGAAAGTAGCAAGTTTCAAAAACAGGTTTTCTTCCCATAATTATAATTTAATTTGATTTAAGGAAAACAGTACTGTTATAGCACATTATAGCTCTCCAGAATTTCAGGCTTATTCCTCTTTAAATGTAAACACGCATCCTGATTTTTATATTACAAAAAATGGTAAACTAGTATTAATAAGTTCTAAAAAAAATCCCAAATGTCCTTTATTTGAAGAGAAAAAAAATCAGATGTAACAGCTGTCTGACACTAAAAATAGTGCAAATTGCATAAATTAGAGCCCATATTTCAAAGGTGCCACGCTCGACATCTTTATCTACAGTCAAAAGCCAGCAGGATACTGGTATAAAACATTGACTTAACTCTGTTTGTAGAAATTCTGTATAAACAGAATAGTTACTGCAGGATACCTTTCAACTCCAAGCTGTTCACATAACGCATCGTGACGATACCTAGCTCCCTTTGGGCTTTGCTTGAGGTTACCCTGCCAGTTAATATTTTGTTAGCCAAAGAGACAGGCTTGCAGAACAGACTAGATAACATTACCAGTTAGCAGTAGGATGTCACATTTACTCTGAAAGAAACATAAAAATATAGTAACAGGAATCAGTAATGATTACTTCTATTATGCTCCACATTGTCATTAGAAAAAGCTATTCACTTTAAATAAGCCTACCAAACAATTTACTATTTCCACTTCTTGTTGCCTCTGCTTGCTACCTGAGTTTTGACATTAAAAAACATATGGTATGTCACAGCTAGGAAGAAAATGTGTCCTCAGTGCATTATTGATCTCCCATAGTTTCTTCAACTAAATCTTCAATATTATGAAAAAATATCTCTAGGGATCTATAGTCTCCTCTTGATGCTAATTCTCACTGATATCACTGGAACTTGTGTGTGCGCACTGCGTAGGGAAAAGAAAACAAACCATTGATATCCAGGACTGATACTCACAAAATCTAGTACTAAAATACCAGTGAATATTGTTAGCACACTATCACCTCCACTCTTGTAGGCTAGTCATTCTGAGTGGCAGCATTAATTTTCAATTCAATGACTTCTGTTTCTCTCAACATTTTAACAATATTGTTAAGTGGGTTTTTTTTTTTAGCTAACATCTTGGCTTTCCATTCTTAGAAGATTTTTAAATACTTCTTTGTTGAAAAGAGTACTTAACAGTTTAAAAAACTTGCCTGATTTCCATCATCTCAACTGAATTTACAGGGGTATGTTGGATATACAATCTTGAGAAAATAAATGTTGGGAGTAAAGTTTGTGCATGATGAAATAAATTATTCAGGTGTATAAAAGTTTGAGAATGCTAGTAAAACTGCTTGGGCCAGATTTTTCCGAATACCTGTACTGCATTTAATGAAAGAACTCATATAAATACTTCACTAGTCTCTTGATACTTGGCCTCAGTAAGTACCTAAATGGTGCCTGGTAAAGCAATCTAAGGATCCTCTAAATATGCTGGAGAGGGTGGCCAGATTTACGGAAGAAAAATCTACTGATGGAGGCTCCTGAGCAGCAAATAACCAGCTACTAGGAGGGAATGCTGGGCTTATCAGTGCTTCTGTAAACACTGTCTGGATGCTAAAGAAATCTTGCAGCATGGCACTCTCATCTGCATGTTTCCACCATACCACAAACTCCTCTTAGTTCAGTGGGAAATGGTGACCTTGTTATGCTGAGCTGGTTATGTTGGCTTTGTACCATCACTCACACTTGTTGGGTAGCTTTTTAACACTGTTGTATCATTCAATATTGCAAAGTGGATGAGGCTGAGATAGATCTGCTCTGTGGTTTGGTACAGCTTACAGATTACAATAAGTCAGATAAAGAAATCAGGTACACAAAGGAAATCAGGTGCACAAATCTCTTCATTCTCCATCCTTCCAGGCAAATTGCATTATAGGATACCTGCAGGAGGCCTATAATAATTTTATAACCACCTAGTCAACCATGGAGTATGGGCTACATTGTCCACTTCTCCCTCGTCCTGCGAGATGTCTACTCTGGCAGGTTTCTGCTGTTGCAAGGCGGCAGCAGAAGACAGCTTCTGGCAACACACCATCAGGAGAAGCTCGAGAGAAGAGAGGGACATTCCTAGTCCTCCATTCTTCTTCTGTCCTACTCTGTTCTTCCAAACTCCCGGGATGAACAAAGTTGCTCATATCTAACACAACTCATTACATTTCCCAGGAATGTTAGGTTACAAAGAACATGTGAAATCTACGCCTCTTGTGAGATTGCAAAGCCTAGCTTGCACCTGAGAGAGCTCACATAAACTCTCTTTCTGTATTTTTCTGTAAAATCCTCTGTGTCCATTAGTGCATCAGTCCTATTCTCTGAGGATACAGTATGATAGAATTAGAAGTGCTTTGAAACTGTCGACTATCTTTTGGTCTGTGCAATGTAGGAGAAATGTGAGCGAAAGTAGTTTTTCTAGCTCTATCTCCTCAAAAAATGATTGATCAAAAAATTTCTGTGAAATATTTTTCCCTGTGAATGCACAGGTTTGTCAGTATTTCAAATGGAAAACTTCAAAATGTGTTGATAAATTAAAAAAATTGTAATTATATTGTTTCAAATCTTTGTTATTGTTTGATTTATTTAAATGTAAAAATGCAATAGCATTACAGAGTCAGAACAGAGTATGTTATTAGCAATATTTATTTTGTCTCTAATTTTTTAACTACAGGGAAGAGTTAAAAAAAAATCTTATTTCTTCAGAATGAAGGCACATTTAAAAATGTGAGAATTGACATTTTTTGATCAGCTTGAATTTATCATGAGCTCACACTTTTGCTGGTGGTTTGACAACTGAGTTTTCCATCTCACGTAATCCTGACAGGAAATAAATATTCCTTTTAATAACTTTGATTCATTAGCAGGAAAGGTTGGTTTCCCCAAAGTAGCCGAAATATATATGGATTTATGATTCAGAGCAGAAGACCTCTCTAATTGATAGCAACAATTTACAGAGAGTTCCGAGAAGACTAATAGAAATGGTTATGAGGCTGGAAGACATGTATACATATAATTTCACACAGTCATAAGTAAGACATATGGGGAGAATGATAACAGTCTAAATTTTTAAAGCATATTAGCAAGAGCGATAGAGAAAAAATTAGACTGAATATCAGAAAAAAAAATTCCTGAAAATGAGCTGATTTAGGCAGTTGAATAGTCTCCAAAGGACTGATGGGAACTGAACCACAAGAGGCATTTACAGCTGGACTAAGAGGGCCATCTGGGTGACCTGCCAGGTTTTACTGTTTTCCGTGTTGGTCTTCAAAGATTTGAAATAAATAGGTACTAGAAAGTCAAAAGAAAACAGAATGGAGAAGTTTCAGATCCAAGGCTGCCTTGATATGATTAATTAATATCTTAGCTGAGATTTGCAATTTCCTGTCATTTTATCTGGATTCCTTGGTCAACTCTGGGTGTTAAGTCAATGAGATGCTGAGTGACTTACCTTGGCTGCTGGTAAAGTTAATGTGTTATAACAGATTTTATACGCGATGATTTATGTATTTAGGATTTTTATGTCAATAATTACTGTACATGTTATATGACCATTTCATAAAATTACACATCACCATAAAATAACTGTATATGGCATATTTAATTTTGAACTTCTAACGACAAAAAATGGAAGTAGTTACAATAATCATTATTTTCAATTTTATGTAGTTAAGTGGTTTTACAAAAAAAAATTAGCCTTCCAAATTACATAGTTATAATGTGTTAATGGTAGCATAACATGTCATTACATTATGCAGCTTAATTTCATAGATATTATATATAGTTGGATATTTTAGACTCTTTTATCCTTACAGTTATTACAAGACACTAATTTCTTTCAAACCATATTCTGCTTAACACTTATTCAGTATAACCTTTGATGATTCAATTCATTTGGACACTTGGATCACAAGAGAAATTGGTGCTATTGCCTTTATTCCTTATTATGAAATGGGAAGAGTGCTCTGGCTCCTTGTAGTTTTTTCTGTGGACCCATGGCTCCTTCCTTTTTTATTTTCCCCTGCTAATAAAACATGTTCTACCAAGATGGCTGGTGGGGCCAGGGTGCTGCTCAGAGAGAAGATGAGGATGAAAGTCATCTTGTCTGTGCTCTTCTAATGATCACCTGTGAGGCTTGGATTCATCCTATCTAACTTTCATAACAGGACATCTAATCTATGTACTTCAGTTAAGTGCTTGGAGTTAGATGGGATGGATCTGGGATTAAAAGTCCATCAAAGGTATCTAGGGTACTCAGAACTTTTAATGATGCCATTGTACCATACTGTCCTGTTGGTCCATATGTGTGATTAGAGGGAACTCAAGGACAAAGAATGGTTTTGTGACAAAAAAAATGAAAGAACTGATGGTGCAAAAATCCACCAAAACTCTCTGATGCTTGCAACAATGAAGAACTTAAAACTCTTCTTCTGATGTATTGCCTTGCTTTTCTTTACATAAACTTAATCTCTTTTTGATCCACCCAATGCCTCAAAGCATTCAGACCCCTTTGGATTTTTAATTTACTATCTTCTCTATTTACTCTTCCTCTCAGGTCTGTTGTCTAAAAATTTTAATCAGTGTGGAATTAATTTTATCCTCAAGGTCACTAATGAATATATTGAATAATGCTGATTCCAGTTCCTGACTCCTCAGTACTCGCATCAACACAGCCTCCCAGTCACTTGTGGCTACATTTGCAATACCTCTTTATCTGATGAATATTAGTAATTTCTTTCTCCAGCCATACTTAATTATGGCTCTACAGGAGTATGTATCATCAGTGTTTAAAAGAATTCTCCTTGACCAAGCTGCTGCTAATAGAAAGGTAAATTCATGGCTGCACACTCCCTTGTCTCTCTCTAGCATGTCTGGCTGGAGGATGGTGTACAGAGCAAAGAGGCAAATCTGATGAGTCTACCTCATACTGCCTATTGGGAATGATTTCTGACACACGAAGTCCCTCAAACATTGCTCAAATGTTGTCTTGGAAAGTTAAATCAGCATGTGCTATAACTGGGCTGGGAATGATGCAGGGTAACCAGCAGTTCTGTGCCTGAGCCCATGCCTGGCCCCTCTCAGTTAGCAGAGCCAAAGCATGGAGGCAGGAATGCCAGGGTCTTTGTTTCTTCATGGAATAAAGCATGACTGGAAATGTTGGGCCACAGATAGTAACATAATCCACAGCACTGCAAGATTATTATTTTTTTTTTTAAGAATTAACAACCTATTTCACAAAAGCAGTGGTTTTAAAAGAGAGCATGCAGTTACAAGAAATCAATTGCTTTAAACCTGTAAAGGAAAGCGTTTCAAGGCATAAAAAGAAAGCAGAAGAGAGCAAAGCATCACACAGTACAGATAAGAAAACACAATCTTTGCCTAAGGACCTTCCCCATGCAGCAGAGTAAGACGGGTGATTTAGCTGTGACTCAGTGTCGTGTGGCATCTCAGTCTTTTCTCCTTACACTATGAGAAGTCCTATGATCTACTTGCACTGTAGTTAAAGCTTTATCACTCTGAGATTCCTATACCCCCTTCCAATTATAAAGTAATTGTTTATATCTAAATTATTCCATTATGCAATCTTGGATGGCTATACTTCACAAACAATAATTAGTTATGATTTGACACTTTGCTTATAATTTCTTTTTTTCTTCAGGAAGGAACTGTTTTACCAGACTCTGCTGAAGGCTACTGGAGTCACTTCCTTTTTTTGACAATACAAATTGTTGTATAAGACTCTGAATTTCCTAGGGCTACTTCATGCCTAAACCACTGTGACTACAGAGTCAAACTGAAGTCAATAAATCCCTCACCGAGATGTAGAGGCACTGTACTAATGGATGCTAACAATAGAGCCTTATGCAGCACAATGAAAATTAAAATATAAAGAGAAATCTATTCATGTATTTCTCCCTTTTTTTACCAAAATGAATTCCTTCAATTTGCTAGTATAAAGTGATGCTTCATGAACACATCATCTATAACCGTAGTGAAATACATGTAACAACTTTCATGTCTGTCTTCAGACTGGGACTGTGCATAGGTTGCTATGTGATTTGTAATATCAAAGGAACAAACCTGTCTCTAAATTGTTTATTAGAGTCCTGGTAATATACTCTGTCTTTTCATCATCAGAAAAGTTGGCAAATGTATGCTTTGCATCATCAGTGTAACAATCTTCATCTAACATTGTAATGCATATCTCCATAGCACTTGTACTACATACCAACATAAATCATTGCCACACTGCACTCGGCAGCATTTTTTTTTTACCAACTATAACCCATCCCAATGTTTCTGCAAGGGATTTTAAATGCAGATAACAAATGAAAAAAAATTATATATGCAGAATTCAATGCACACACAGCTATATTTTGAAGAAATGCACACTTTGAATCAGCTAGTATTGAGAGCAAAATGTTCTTTCAAACAGTTGGACTATGAAATTCCCAATGGGAAAGCTTCATTAATGATTTTTTTATGTTGATACTTTTTTATATTCCTTTTTATGTTTTAGGGATTTTGCACAATAGATTCCAAAGCAACCCAAATTAACGATAGCTTTCAATTCTCCTTAAAAACTCTGCTGACTCAGAGGACAGATCTAACGCTTGCCAAATCTGTTTAATATGTCCCAGGAAGCATGCAAAGTCAGGATAAAGCTAATTCAATAGAAGTATTGTCAAAACAACAACAAAAAAAGGATCTCTTTATCTGTAACTGCCACCAAGCTGAATGGTCCATACAGATTCTCAGCACAGGCAGTTCTTTTTCTCAGCAGTTTCTTCTGGCTTGAATAACTAAGTATTCTGTTTAAATGGATGTTTAAACATCCTCAGTCAGGACTTTCCTTGATTCACATACCAGGACTGTCTGCAACATCTGCACATTCTCCTCTTCCTGACTTCTACTTTTACACTTTCTCCCAGAAAGAATCATTTACTCACCAGGGTGACACGCTGCACTTGTTTTCAGTGATAAGCTCTGTGTCAGACTATTACACCATTGCAAATATTTCCAGCTATTTAAATTCAAGGAAATCAGCACTTCAAGGCATTCTAGGATTTTGGGTGTCTGCTTGGATGTTGTACTAAGAATTTTCACACTTCAGGTTCTACTGCTACCATTGCAAAATCAGTGCAACTCTTGATTAATTGAAGATCCCAGGTAGTACTTGAAAAATTTCTTTGCAACAATCACACACCGAATAAGCCATCATTGTGGATAACAAAAAAGCCAAATGTTCAACTGAAAAGTAAGCTTACAAGTATTGTTGCCTAATAAATTTTTTACTAGTGTGATGTAGGAAATTTCCACACTCCTCCCAGCAAGGCAGTGCACACCCCTCTGAATCCTGCTTTGCATACAACTGCAGACTTGGATATACAAGCAGTGCTAGATACAAGCTTTCAGCTATAGCTCTGAAGATGATCTTAACAACAACACAACCAAAAAGTTTTGTACAACCCCCCCTAGAGATCATATTTTAATGTTTTAGTCCACAGAATTACATGACCTATGGGTTTATGGGTATCAGCACATTCAATTTCTTTCCTTAGGAAAAGTTTTTTCATCTTGCTCTAAACTGCATATGAAGCTGCATATCCTGGTATGTGTTTATACATTATACATTTCCCTTCAACTCTAACTCTTCTAAGGGAGTAATTACACATTTCAAATTTTCAGAATAAGACAGAAAATCCAGGCTTTAGCAAAAGGTACTGTGACTATGACTGTGAACTATTAAGGAGCACATTAATTTTCCTGGATATTCAGCCACTTTTCATCCTGCAAGGCCGTTGAAATATTGTTAGTACCCATCTTTCTTACAAAACTTTTCAACAAAATTCATGTGAGAACACTTCATGTTCTCGGAGGAGGTAAATATCTTACCCTATTTAAGAGAGAGAGAAATCAAGACATGAGGAGGCTGAGTAGCTTCCCCAAAGTCTTTCAGTGAATGAGTAGCAGGAGTACAGTCTAGGCTTTTTGATGCTCTGTCCAAATAATGCTACAAGTTGATAGTCATGCCTTACTCCCTGCAAAGAAACCAGTAAAACTTAGTGACATCACAGTTTCAGAGGCAACCAACACTTTCTTGAGATAGGTTTTAAGTATTAGTCCCGAATAATATATTGCTTGGTCAATCCCTTTCTCTTACAGTAACAACGGATCACACAAGGCACATTAGCGCACATCGGTGCTATTTTCCAACGCTGGCCCTAGAAGCAGGACAAACATCAATGAGCCAGGGAACACGAGTAGGAGCAAGATTCCACTAAACAGGATTTTAGCCCTTCAAGTCAACAGCAAGCTTAGTTTCACAACAGCAAAAGAGGTATTTTAATGAATCTTTTAGATATGGAAACAAAGAATGCAACAGTGGAATAGCTGCTATACTTGTGAGCTGTTATATTAGGACCCATATATTTTAAATGGTGGGCTATATTCTCCTTTCAGTTGCCACAGACATTGAATTGACAGAAGTAATCCAAGTGAAGCTAGACGATGTGTCAGATGGGCCATTTAAATTTTTGTGTGAAAGGAGTTAATAATATTCCCATTTAAATAGTCATCTTTGAGTTCCAGGATTAACAAGCCAATGAGGAAAAAGGGCCATTCAGAGTTTCCAGGTTTTCTTTTGGCTAATGAAATGCAACGGTATTAATTTATACTCGGATCACATAGGCAAGGTTATATTTTAAAACATAGTTTTAAAACTTCTGTTTTAGAACAAAGAACATCATCTTAGAACAAATCTTTATGATAATAAAATATGGACCATGCATATCCTATACAGCTAAGACCCTGCTTTTCAGTGATCGGTAAGATTGCACTTAGGAGAAAGAACATTTCAACCCAGATATCTTCTCTTGATTCAGGATTTAAGAAGCAGCTCTGGCATAGCTGGGTACTAGTACATCAGCTCTTCCAGGCTAACCTCATCTAGGTCGCACACAGTCAAACCTTAAATCACATTAAAATAAGCAATAGAAATAAAAAACTAACCAGTTTTGGCAAGATTACCAGAATTCCTATTTTTATTACAAGTACTGCATTTTTTCATTGCCCCTAACATGTCTTTTATTTTATTACAGTCGTATGTTGAAATACTTTAACACCAGAGTCCTACAAAAATTTCCTCTTTTGAACGGAAATAAACTGAAGCCCTGTGGGCTCATGGGGAGAATCTGGCTTTTTTGGTTTTTACCTTTAAATATAAATGCTTTCCTATAACCACAGCCTAGCAGGGAGGCAATGCCACTTGGCAAAAAAAGTTATATTAAGTGCACTTGCTGGAACTGTTTATACTTTGTTCCTGAGAAATAGATTGAGTACTTGATAGTATAACACAATGAGAGGTACGGGTGGTGGAGATCGGATCGGATGCTTGGGCGGGGGGAGCGGGGAAGTGTTGCTACCCCAGGAATTTATTTTTAAAGTGTCTGCTATTTCATGCAATCTGGTCTATTTCAAAGGCAAACAATTTGCTCTTCAGAAGTATCTTTATGAGCCCCAAGGGATGAAACTCATCCCTGGCAGAAATGATTTAGCAGTATCCAGAGAGGGGGTGAACTCCTTGAGAGGCAAGGGAATAATTTTTTGAAGGGTGGCAGAATTTTAACAAGGGCCTCTAGTGAGTTCTTGTGAACCCCTTTCAGCACATCACTGTTTTATTAAAATATTCTTCTCAAAATACTGAAACACTGACAGCTCCTGTAAGCTTGCCAAAAATTGAGTAAGGAATAAAAATAAAATGTTAACTTGACATGTGTGAATAATTTTGATTTGATGATAACACCTTTTGGAATCGAGGCCATATTCAAAGCTGACTCGTAACACATTCACATTTCTAAGTTACATGAAATAACTCAAACTTTTCAGGCATTGTTCTGGTGTGATGAAAGGAGGAGATGTTAGGAGCCGAGCTCAAGCTTTCTTCTGAGTTAACTGAAGATTAAAAACATTTTAGGTCTTCCTTTCTGAACCTAGAGGGGCTAAGGTTGTATCTGGTGTGTGCAAAACAGGTTGGTTAATGTGGGCTGGCTGGTTAAAGTAATCAACAGCAATCAGATAAACTGGGTAAACATGAAAAGAAGGAGGTGACCTGCTTTGGTTGGCTGAAGATAATTTTGAGACAATTGATTTCTGAATCTGGACAAAGTATTGAGAAGATATTGTAAGGAACATCCATATCTTCTGGTAGGATTCAGCATTGCATGATCTGGCATGGGTCTGTTCCACCTCTGTGTCTCACCTGAGCTTCTTCACACAGTCAATGAGAGGCAAGGCAAAGAGGAACCTCAGATGAATTGTGAGAACCTCTTTGGGCAAACCCTTCAAATGTTTGACATAAAGATCTCTCTAACAAAGCCCAACACCATGCACTTTTACACTCCCCGCATCTTATTGCCACATTAGAACCTCAGATGTTTAGCTTTAGT
This sequence comes from Cariama cristata, assembly GCF_000690535.1. Classification (NCBI taxonomy): domain Eukaryota; kingdom Metazoa; phylum Chordata; class Aves; order Cariamiformes; family Cariamidae; genus Cariama; species Cariama cristata. The sequence goes on from NW_009600184.1 coordinate 44,621, forward strand.
GGGGTAATACTGAGTCGCCTTTATTTTTCCTCTGTCCCACCATGCTGTTGTCCCTGCTCCTGAACTCTTGACAAGCAGCTGCCACTTAATGACAGCAAGGCTGGCAGTGGAATGCCTGTCAGTAGTGTTAATTTATCTATAAATCTCTGATCAAGCGCTGTGGCCAGGAAACATGGGGAGCAAAGTTGAAGGTGAAAAAAACATTTAAACAGATGAGCTATGAATAAGTTCTACTGCAGTCAGATGTATCTTCTCACAACCATAATCATGGAAACACACCTACTACAGCAACAGGACTGCAGGTTTCTACTAGGTACAAGAGTACTTGTACCTAGAAGTCATTCTCTATTTTTTTAGTGCAAAAAGAGTGTTCTTAGACATTGTATTTTTAGATATTCCTAAGGGCTTTTCAAGGGACTTTGACCTCCCTTGGGACAATTTCTTAGATAGACACAGCTGCTGCATGCTGTCTTGGGGAAGTAGTGGCATTTATCTCTAACTCATTACTTTCTCTTGGGTCTAGTTTATAAGTCAAAGTGATTAATCAAGTCCTCGGAGCTCAATCGATTGTGTAAAAACACACATGACGCAAACCCACCGTCCCTTATTTGGCTACTGACTCAGCCAACCTGTAGGTCCCTCTGCTTGGCTGAGTTATGCAGTCTGTTTCGGGCTTGTGAATAGATTTCAACTGCCACTCAGGACAAACACACAAGCAAGCTTTGGCATATTTCCGTCACTTCACTGGCTCCTGTACATATTTAATTTATTGTGGACCTGAGGTGTTATATTAGGGTACATAGGGTTATTAATATGGCACAGGCCACTTTAGCTCCTACCCAAAGGCATGAGATAACATTGGTAAAGACTGTCAAGCCCAATGGGCAAACAATAACTGGTACATGAACTACCATTCCATGAGTCCAGTAGAGTTTGTTTACCAGAGACCAAATTCAATTGCTTTGTTTTGAAATACAGCATTAGGCCAGACTGGTAAAAGTAAGGAAATGAGTAAATGAGGCGCTCTGGACCATACTTTGCTGTCATTTGGTGAACACCCAAAATCAATGTTAATGCGTTTTAAATAAAGCTGGTTTCCTACTTTAAATGGTCCTACTTAGGTATTCTTCTCTTTCATGTATGTGCAGATTTTGTATTTGTCCTGTTACTATACAGAGCACAGATCACGCAAAATGGGTGAGGAATGAATGAGGAGGATTTAGCTGTGTTCAATGAACAAGTTCTCTTTTCCTGAGTATAGAATGTTTTTTTACGTTATATGCATGAAAGCAGGTTAATAACATATTACAGCTGAAATGCTAGCCTCACCAAAGTTAGCAAACTGAAGTTCAGACTCCTATTGCAGATTAAACTCAGTCCTGTTACATTATGGAAGAGTCTTTAAAAGTATGAAGGCATAATTTACAGATGTTACAGAAATAGATGCCATTTGACTGCATATTGTAGAAATTACATGCTAGAAGATGTATATGCTGAGGATAGATTTAAAATCTCTATTAGGAAATTATTCAGCAGAAAACCTGATAATGGGAATATTTGCAATATTATACAACCTCTTAATTTAACATCTAATTAGTTTTCCCAAATGCCATATTTATCTAAAATTGTCTCATCAAGTAATCTATCCTGACTACATTTTCCCTCTCATTGTCTGTAATAAACACTGTATTCTTTCTTCTTGGATGTGTCTTCTCAACTGCTAATTTCTACCTTCTTTTTTCCTCTTTTTCTGTGATAAGTCCTCCCTTTCTCTACTTCCATGATATTCTGGCACAGCCTTCTCTCAACTGCAGCCTTCCCGCTAGCTGTCTCTGTGTGCTTATCACAAACCTCCGAAGTCCTGTTTTTCTTAAAAAGGAGCAACCAGTCTTGGCTAGTTCTTCCCTAGAACTGAAAAGTCCAAAATCCAGCAAAAAGCTACATGTAGGACTAGTTTCAGTGCACATCAGTGACCCTGACAGGCTTACCTACAAATACAGTCAAGCACACAGCCAAGGATGGACATGGCTCAAAACTTGCCCAGATAGTCCTCAGACCAGAAACCACGGCACAGAGAAAGCACTTGTGTCATTTCCCATAGTCACACAGATTAGATGAGACATTCACAGAGAGGAATCTGCTTTCAGCCCTAGGAAATGTTGCAAATACTGCAGTAATGGGGAGCAAGGACAGAGGGAATGAAAGGCAATAGTCAGGAGGTAACAGGAGGACACACGTTTGAGTCTACCACAGTGGGTCGTGCCCAGAGCAGTAAAGTACTATGGCAAAGTTGTAACACCCTGGTAGGAAAGTGAGTGATAGGACTGAGCAATAGTTCCTGACTTTTTCCTGGAAAACAGTGTCCTAGAAGTACTTCCCATACCTTCTCAGAAAATTGGGAAGATCAGCTCTCACACTTTTTGTAGCTAAAAAAGTGCTGGTTTCCCAATTTGTTCTCGCAAACCTCTCCAAATTTTGAGCATAAATGAAAAAGATATCAAAGATACTGAAATAAAGAGCTACAGTGAGAACATACAGTGGTCTGTATGCCCGCACACTATGGCACAGAGGAGCCTGGTCCCAATGAAGGGTCACTGCATCGACCCAGCTCTGCATTGCTGCCACGGGACATCGTTGGAATAACAGCAGAGCTGCGTGAGTGCCTTGTGCTTATTCATTTGCCTTGTGGATGCTCAGATTGTGGCAACTTGTAATATCCCAGCAGTCTGACACTCAGGACAGAACAGCCAAGCCTTTTTTCATCCCAAGTGTTGACCCCTAAAGGGCACCTAGAGAAGCCATAGCATGTTTGTGGGCTAGGGAGAGCGAGATGTGTATCTTGTTTCCACCTGCTCAGACTTGGAAGACATCACCTCCCTTTAACAGCTCATCTGGCTGCTTCAGGCTCTGGCTTCAGGCCACCTCATGACGGTACATGCGCACAATTATGTTATCATTTCAAATGACAATTCATGACAAGCTGCTAGTAGGGTGATAGTCCTTCTTGCATGGTCCGCGTCTGCAGATTATTATAAACACTGACTGTGAGACGGGGATCAATGCTTTTCGCAGTCTTATCTGTCCAAATATACTGACTTCTACGGTCTTTATAGGTGTAACTCACAGAATTTGACCCATTGCTTTTAGCCGCAAGAAAAAAAGTTAGGATTTAGGATAATGTGTTTCAGTTAAAAGAACTCTTTATGCTGCCCTGTCTTAAAGTGAATTCACTGAGGCAAATATCTCTGGAAGATCTATTTGTGAAATATCTTCTAGCTTGACATACTGTACGAGTCTAATTGAGCAATAGTGTTGCCAGTCATTGCTACTTAATTGTGTGATTGCTGTAGAACGCAGAGCCCCGCAGCACGCTCACCGCCAGGTGTGCAGCCTGGCTAAGAGGGGTTACACTGGCAGCAAGCTGAGCGGGGATCCCCAAACACCCTCAGACTGCAGACCAAGTACTAACAAAGCAAAGTGATCATTTTTAAATTGCATTCCTTCTCATTTACATTCACTTGTCAGTGTGGCAACTCCAACAGCTATTCACATAGAAGAAATGAATTAGGAAAACTATGGATTTTTAATACCATTTCTGAAACGAATTTTGACAGGTAAGAAGTTGAACCATGCTCATTTTTTTCCCAGTGCACAGTTTTTATCCACAGAATGATTATGAACAGAGCTTCTAAAAAATATATATATATATACCTCTAATGCTAGAACGTCCGAATTTCCATCTTAAGTTTGTTTAATTTCTGAAAGGCCAGTAATAGAAAGGGAAATTATTTTTATAGGGAGGTCTTATTATACACTCTTGTGTATTCTCACATTTGTCAGCATTAAAATAATTTCATTACAGTACACATTTAAGCAGAATACACTTTCCGGCCATCCCAGATGTTTAGCTGTGAACTCTGCATTGGAAATTAGGCATCCTAACTTCAGTTTTAGGCACAAAAAGCTGAATTATGTTTCTTTTGCTAGGAAGTCCATGGGAGTTAATGAAAAGGAATAATACCTTAAGGATTTGTATTTTAGAGCTAAAGGAAAGGCTCCCACATTGGCGCTCAGAGAGGCTGTAACGTGCCGGCCTTCCTCCGAGAGCATTTCTTTGCGAAGGGAGAGCGCGCTGAGCAGTGACACAGAGAACATGTTTCAGCAACGTCTGCTTGCAAGCGCGACCAGCGCTGGCAATAATGCCGATACAGAAATTTGGTTTATCTGCAAATATGTCTCGCTAACTATTTTTGGTAACTCAAAGAAAACATCAGATTTGTAACACCTGCGCTTGCTGTGGGCCATGAGGCTAAGGGTTTGGAAGGCTTCCCGGAGAGGCTGGGCCCTGGGGCCCTCTTTTGTCCGGATTCAGCCCTGCCGGCGAGGGAGGCCGGTGGCAGAGCGCTGGCTCCGCTGCAGCTGCCTTTCTCTGCCTCAGGGGAAAAAAAAAATCATACCTCCATCCTTTCGACAGTCAATATCGACTAATTGCTGCAGAGCGCATCTCTGCCACCACTGCCCTGGAAGTGCTATCGCTAAGTTCGAGAGTTCCCAAAAGACTTTTTTTTTTTTTTTTTTTTTACTTTAAATTAAACGACAGATAACATGAGTATTCGTTTTGCCTAAATTACCCTGGCAACATCACAAGCCTGAATTTGTAGAATGCCTTTCAATGTGTCACTGGTCAGTTGAATTCTTATCATTGTCCTTTGAGGCTGTTTAGAGGGCAAGTTTTGAGAGGTCACTACTATTTAATACAGGTGACAACCAAGAAATATGTATCTTTTCTGTAACAAAAATGCACAGCAGAAAAAAAGATCAACGGCACACATCTGTCAATCAGTTGAAATTTGATGTATTTAAAAGCCAGTCACCAAATTTGCTTATTTTCAAAGGTGTTGAGCGTCTCTTGGGAGCATTCTGAGTGCCTTGATACTAAAAAAAAAATTACAAAAATCCCAGGGACCTTGTTTGGGTATTATGAATTTAGGTACCTGATTTTGGCCACATGCTTTTTAATGCATGCAGCTTTCCGTGAAAAGAAGCCTCTGCCTGACCCATTTAGGAACCAGCAAAAAGATAAAAGAGTATGTCCGGACTTTCTTTGTGTACTTGAAGTGATTATACTGTATGCAGCACTGTTCTAAAGCATGAAAAAAAATCTGGCTTTATTTGAGTATTTTATTTCTGTATGTTTCTAATATCTGTATACTTCCTAGTTTTAACTGGGCTTGCAAGCAGAAATACTGTAGTGCCAGCAGAGCTGTTCTTCTTGTCCTTTAATCTGACCCAGACGAGAAACTACTGAAGATCTCACAAGGAAATCCAATCTTTGGAAATTACCAGCATGAATTCTCAATCAAATAGGCTGAGGTAACTTCTGATAAGCTTCTGAACCCAGCCTCCAAGGCTTTTGATGTTCATTCGTAGTATATAGTACCATCTATAACATTTGCTACTTCTACTCCCTGCAAGCATGCTTCACCTCTCTCACTGCAACAGTTATTAATCCTATTTTTTCCCTTTTTGAGCGTGTAGCTGTGGCTCACCTCTAATTTTGTTACATTGCTTTATTTTTAATCACATTTGCCATTCATGTAAGGTGTTAGATTGATAGTGTAGGAAACTAAAGCCCTCCCTTTATCAAAAGGACAAGTGCAATACTTGCATCAACGGAACAAATGAGTCCTTAGACCACCTCACCTGTAGTTAGGTTAGTGCAAACCAGAGAAGGTACCTGTTCAGACATAGGTGCCTTTGGTGTAGAAAACCAGAGTCAAATAAAACACTGAAAATAAGCCTGGTGCCTTGGAATATAATGAAAATCATTCACGTCATAACTGCCCATGCACCACTCCCAGGATTTAATATATTGCATCCTCCTCTAATGCTGGGAGAAAAGATGGGTTATTTTATTCACCCCCCCCCCCCCGCCCCGCCCCAATTTATTTCCATCATCAGCTCTCAGGGAGAGAATGCACCTGGGCCCCTGTGCAGAGCCAACACCTGCAGGCTGTGCTGTGACTGCTACAGGCACGTACCAATTCACCGTAATGGTGGTGTCTGGGGTGAACAGCTTCAAACCACATCCACCCTGCATTTCACTTAGGTTTTCTAATAAGTGTTTTCTTTTTGTGAGAATATGTCTGGCAAATTTCAGCATATTGACCTAGAGAAGTTTCCTGAATTATTCCTTAGCTTTCCAGACTCTTGCTATACACTTCTTCTGGAGCTGTTTCATACACGTACACACTCAAGTGTAGCTGGGATGGAATGTAAAGAGTCATTACGGTGTTCTTCACAATCCCATTGCCATATGGGGCAGTAAGTACACCCTTGTGGCTAGTGCATCCCCGTGGCCCAGTTCTTCACTGTCTTGCACCAGCGGGAGTTATTTAAACCACTACAAAATGGGTGTAAATCACTACTGAGCCTGAATGGCAGGATTTCACGCTCTGCAGAGGCAATAATGACTAGATATAAGGGCAAAGCAATGGAAATATCAGAGAGAGTTTTTTTTCCTCCTTCTGTTCCTGCCATTCAAGTGCCCAATTCAGGGGAATTGCTGTGGCCTACCGAAATACATCCTAACCCCGTGGGTGGGCAGCTGAGGCGAGGGACCGAGGGCAGCCCTGGGTGGGCAGCTCCAAGCCCGGGCACGCAGACCTGCCAGGCGGGTGCTGCTCCTCCGGCCCCAAGTTTGGGTATATCTGGAGGGGGTTGAGCACCCCAACACTATAGTGTTGCCAATAGTTTGGCAAATGATAGGTGGCATTCAGGCATCCACACTCTCTGTACCAGGGATGGCACCAATACTTATTTCAAGCTACTTTAACTCCACCAGGAAAAAACATCAGATCCACTGGAGCCTCCATTTCTCACAGCAAATCACAAACGTGCAAAGACATGTGTACACAAGGACACATGTGTACCCTAACACTATCCCTAGCCACAAAATTTTGAGAAAAAAAATCGATCACTTGTTTGACAATGAAATTTATATTAGGGTGATACACACAATGCTTTTTCTCTTGTGCCTGAGGAGGTCTTTAGGGCCTGATCCAAAACAAACTGAAATCATTGTAATCCCTCTGTTTACTTCGGTGGGTTTTGGATCAGCCCCTGAAGCTGTCCAGCAATAATTATCCTATAGGGGAATGATCTTTTTAATAGAGAAGACTGTTAGGATTTACGCATAGGCAGATCTCTAGAATTGTACGTAAACCTGTGCTCTTCTTTATCCAACCTAAGAAAACTTGCATTTTGGATTTTGTGAAAAATCATTAGCATTTCATACACTTAGAAGGAACTGAAAGTACACTTAATTATCATCTGCTACAAGATATTATTCAGCAAGTGTTTCCATGCTTTTATTCATCTTTCAAGCATGGCAAACAAGAAATTAATTAATAAAGGTCTTTCAAATATTCCAAGCTATACCTTAAATCACTTTAAAGAATCTAACATTCCTCTGATTTCAAATGTATAATTTCTGGTGAAATACTGGAATAACGACTGAGCTGGCCAGCAATGGAAGTCCTTCACTCTAAGCCAGCCACATCTAATTATAAAAGATGAAGGCTTTGAAAATTTACATAATTGCTAGCTCTGGTAGGGGTCGGTAACATATTTGCATTAGCTACTTATGCTTCATACCAACACTTTTAAGCACCACTTATCAAAAATAAGTCTACCAAGTCAGAGGTGCGTAGGTGGCTAAATAAACCTGCTAAATATGGGTAGCACCACCTCTTTACGTCATGAAGAGATATATGGGCTTTGACACCCAGGGTGTTTTCTTTGTCTTCTTTATCACTTACACATTAGAGTAATAGGTACATTAGAAATGCTCTTGATAGGAATTAATACCTTCTGCTCCTTTAGCGTGCATTTGTTATAGCTATTTACTGTGGGTTTATACACAGAATTTGTTTGGTTTAATTTGCACTCCAGAATTTCTCTCTGTTCTCCTCTCCAGCTCATTTCTCAAGCCATCGGTCTAGACAGTAGCATGGCTTCTTAACACAGCAGGGTAAAAACCCTCTAGTCTAAATATATCTCTCTAATTCTTCCATGATTATTTCTCTTTTTCATATAGTATAAAAATTCTGCCAGACCTATGGATATATGATGTGACAACTGTACAACAGAAAATGACAGACCAGCACATACAATTCAAAGGCTCTGTTTAGAAAAGAGTCACATTATGTTACAAACAGGTCTTTTTCTTATTATGTTTGATGTCAGCAAGCCAGCTTTAAGGAGCCTGACACTGTTTGAACTTTTTTTTTTAATTTATTTTATTGTATACGGTGATTTGATGGTTTTTGAACTCTAGATCAATTTTGTGACATTGTGGCTGATCCATTTTATCCTTGCTTTGCTGGGCCACTCTTTCGTTCTGAGGCTCCAGTCTCCCATTTTCCTCGAAAGGCTCATTAGGCCTGATCTCTTTTAGCCTTTTTGCTTTTTCTCCTTTCTTCCCCACACTGGACTCTGGTTTGCTTTATTCCTTAGGTCCCCCTATAGGTTAAGCCTAAGCTCTTATCCCCTATTCTCTTTAACTCACAGCCAGCATTTCATTCTGTTTTTTTAACCCTCTCTATGAATTACCCAGCCTGGGCGCAGCCCCATCACATCGGAAACTCTGTCAGTGTGAGTCACAGCTTAATTTGCACAATGAAGGGTAATGATTTTACCCAGAGATGCCTGACACAGAAACCAAATTGAGCAACTTCCAGAGAGGCTGTTGAACAAAAAATAATCTTCTGGGCTGATACGAACTTCTATACAGTGAATAAAATGCTCTAGGTCAAAAGTTTAAGTAGTTAAGTATTTTAAAGAATTATTTGCAGAAAGACTACAAATATATCACTCTTGCATGAATCTGGGAATGTAGATTTGGCTATTTGTTGTAGCATGTTGTCTTGTTTTCTAACTACATCTCACATGGGGAAGATGAGGTTCCTGCATTATTTGTGCTATAATGACGAATACATAGACATAAGACAATGCCTTGTAGCGCAGCACATAGATGAAATACAATCAATGACATGCTGTTCCTCAAGCACTGCCAAAAAAACACATGGAGAGAAATAAATCCATTTACCTGATTTCATGTCAAAACAAAACATTTAAACTTTGTTACTGCTTTGATGTGAAGACAAATACAAATTTGAATTTCTAGCTGCTTCGTCTTTTGTAGGGTTTCTGTGCTGAACCTACTTTTGCTTCTCTGCCAACTTTCCAACACCTCCATCTTCTCAACTGCTGTCTTAATAATGTGGGAGTACCTAAACTTTGTTCCCAAGTATACTTCTTGCTGAATTTAGTTGAATTCTGTGCAGGACAAAGCAAAGATGCAAGATATTTGGTGATAACTCTGGGTTACCAGGGAGCAACTTACTAGCATGGTCTCTTGACACTTCACAATGAAAACTGTCCCATCTTGGTCAATTCCATTTATAAAAGAAATTTTCAGTGATTTAGCACCATTTTGGAAGACATGTTCACTTTTATGTAAGGTATCCATATTTGAAATCGGTTTTTAAGTGTTTTTTTTGTTTGTTTGTTTTTTAAAAAAAGCTTGATGTGGAAGCTCAAACCATTCAGAAAAATCTATGAAAGAAGTTTAAATTCCCCATGATCATATAGAGTAATATGATTAACATATTAGATTAACAGAACAACCAGGAAACCCCAGAATTGCTCAGGAAAAAAAAAAATCTAGAATTGATTTACATATAGAAATCTGATATAGCCATATACGCATCTGAAAAATGGTTACAAAAAGTTTCATCTGAAGGAGATGCAAAAGATCTCTGAAGGCGCCCTGAAAAATCTCATATTTCACTGATAGTACAATACATTTCTAGTCAGCGTCCAGTGTTGCAAAGCAGCAGTTTGTGAATTTAATTGCGGGCTTGTGGGTTTGTATGATCTCTTTTCTTTACGAAGTGCAGACTTTACAGAAGGGGATCAAAACAGGACAGCTCCTGGCCAGCTAACTCACACTGATAGTGTCAAAACTCACTTCTGCTTTTCTTAGATTTTGGTAGCAGTGCAACAATAACACTTAGAAATTTATTTTTCAAAGGAGATACCAGGTTAGTGATAGAAGTTCCAGATTAAAATAGAATAAATCTGAGTGGTTTTTAATAACTGATCAATTTATGGGGATTGCAAATTATATATGAGTTTTCACTCATATATAATTCATTTCTTTTGAAGGCTCAGTCTGCTTTGCATTCACTGAGCAACGACATATATACATATTTAGAGAGAGAGATATACACACAGACATTGAAGAATTTGCCAAAGGCATCATAAAGAGGAAGGCTTCATGAACACCTTCAAAAGAGCTTACAGTTAAGACATTTATTTCTAAAGGTTTCTATTGCTCATCACAATGGATACCAGAGCCATCTTCAGAACTGTTTGGTCTGATTTTCTGGTGCCTTGGAAGTTTTTGAAGTTTAGTTATTCTTATTTCATGAGAACTTTTTTATTCACTAGAAATAGATTTTTCTTTTCCTGCTGTTGCAATTTTTTCTGTCACTTGAACAGGAAATTATACATTCAACCTCTTTCCATGAAGCCATTCTTAAGACTTTTCTATCGCTCTAAATAATCCTTCTTTATCTATGTTTTTATGTTGCTCTTTGTTTTAACTGAAATTCTATCTCTCATGTTAAGCTTCTTACACAGGGAAGAATTTATAATTGAGGTGCCAATAGCTTCCATGAATATAATTCCTTTTCTCTAAGTGTCTGCAAAGAAGGAACTCCAGTGCTACGAAGTACAGGACTGAATTTTGGGACAAATAAGCACAGTTGTGGCTCTCCGTAGATTGTGTGACAGTCGTCATAGTAATAAATATATACTTCATCTTTTAAGTCCTAGCCTACATCACGGCAATACGGAAATACTTCTGCTTACCCAGATCTCCTGAAAGCAGCAGGTGAGACCTTGCTTTCACAGAAATGAGTGGAAAGCTCTGACCAACTTTACTGGGGACAGGATTCTCCCCACTGTGGCTAAGTAGCTACTACTGGACCCTTTAAAATCTCCCAGCCTGTCTATTAACCAAACAGCAGACACTCTGCTGTACCCAGCCCCACGACTGTGAAGGATGAATGCCACGGGTGGCTCCTGTACTGAAAGGATTGAGTGGGCAGAGGCTGGAGGAAAGGGGGAAGGAGAGCCTCTAAGGGTCAGAGAGTAAACACAGGAGGAATCCAGGGCGGTTTGTACTTCTCTACAGTTCAGATTGACTGTCTATATGATGGGGACAGTAGCCTCGGACTCACTTAAGCCTTAATTAATGAACTAAAGTTTATGAAGATAACTATGATCTTCAGATGAAAGGTTTTTCAAAATCAAGGGATTTGTAAAACTCACAGAGTGATATAAGCTTGTGTTTCTATTATACCAGCTCTAAAACTAGGGTCAGAAGTTGATCCTGGAGTAATTACATTTCCCATCCACAAGTAAACAGGAAAATGCACTTTGGCAGGCGGGTGTCCCTTCTCCAAAGTCCCATTCCCAGCCTGCTCCCACCATCACCCCTCTGCCCACGCAGCCCAGCATCTGCCGCAAAGCTACCCTGAATGACAGCAGCAAGACTCTGAGCAAAATCAGGCCTTATTGACAAATCTAAAACATTTTTTAGTGTTTTGTTCAGTGGTATCAGTCTTTATCTGGCATACAGTGCAAACTGTGGAGTACATCGATCACAGCGGTTTCTCCCTGCACAAAACAATCTATTTTCAGCCATTGTTTCGCAGCACAGGACTAAGTAAAGTTCCAGGTACTTTAAATCTCTTTTATTGAATAAGTCTGTGTTGCTATAATTTAGAAACCAGTGTGGTTCAAGGGTGTATTATTGCGTGTGAATGATAAACGGTAGTTCATGACCTGAGTCTAATGGTTACTTTATCAGTTGCAGTGGACAATTAAGTGACTGAGTAGTGCAACTGACGGTGAAGAACAGATTTTGCCTCCGAGCAGCTTTCAGGAGTTAGATTTCGCTGTATCATGTTCAGAAAGGTCAGAGCTCTGGCCAGATGACCAGTATAGCAGTGCAGATGGCACTGTATGTCACCTGGCCGCTCTGGGCCTCTGCAACCTGCTGCAGAGGGCTTGGGTTCAGGGAAAGGTTATGGGCATATGCAACTGCAGTGCATTACCGGCTCATGAGGAAAATGGCTCTCTTTTCGCAACGGAAATGAAAAATCAGTACGGTAGCTATGTCCAAGACGCGATAGCAAATCACGGCTATTTTCAGGCGTAATTTAAGCAAAGGAAAAGGCTTTGGATCCTTAATTTTGGTCATCTTGCTATATACAAGGGAAATGTTGATATAAATATCTATATAATTAATAACAATGCTGCCTTCCACTCTGATACTATTGTGCTCCTTTTTCCTTCTTTAAGCTCCAAAAATATCAAGGCTCAAATTTAAATGGTCAAGCTAAGAAGCATGTTTGCAAGATGAGACTAATTAACACACAGAGTCATAGACTTGCATATGCAAAGCAAGCAACTTTGCAGCTGATCAGAACTTGTCAGAGTTTTAGTATGGTGCAAGTCATAGAAAACTCTTGTTCTTAAGCCTCAGTGCTCTTTTTCCTTAGAAAAATGCATGCAAAGCTCAGCTTAGGTGTAAGTTTTACAAATGAAAGTGAGCATGTCGACATCGAAAAAATGAATGTGACTGTCTTGCCTTCCTAGGAAGTATGGTACAGTATAGCTTATTTCATTCTGAAAATGGACTCAGGTGATCCCTAACAAATGGAAAAGTTATTCTTGGCTAAATCTCTGGTAGTTTCTATGAAGAGCTTGAAGAGACAAGACCACCTTTCAGAAAGTTTCTACACAGTAACATCTTACACTGTTCACTATATGATTCCAGATGACTAAGATTTCACAGTGTTCGGATGGAGAAAACAATCTGAATTTAAATAATGATAATAGGACTGTTTCAGCCAAAATAGAGGACTCAGAGACATGCTTTTGATGCAGCAGAAGTGTGGAACCAATAGCATCTGAAACCTGGTGGCCAGTCTGTGCAATGAAAAAAAAAATAATTCTTTGAGTTGAACAAACATGGAGAATTGTTATTCTTAATAGCAAAATAAAACCCTCTAAAAGGCAACTCAGATTGACTTAAAATGTTAATGTGGACCTCATGTGAAAAGCTTGGGCTTTAAGCGTTGTTTTTTAGCCCTTCCTAAGCTTTTAAAAATAGGTGCATCTTGAAGCAAAAGAACTATTTGAAAGACAAAAGATTCAATGAAGCATTCTGAAAATGTCAGTATGAAGTCCTCCTGTTTACACTGAAATCTATTTGTAGAACTTAAGTAAAATACGTGAAAAACTTTTCATTCCCCTAAACTGCATTTTTCAAAGATGAAAAGATGCTATTTAGCAAAGATACTTCTTCCTCCTCTAATGAACATTCTATTTTTGCAGTATTTTAGATTTGAGGTCAAAGGAACAATGCAAATTATTAATAAAAGATTCAATTCAGTGTTCCTCAAGTCAACCAAAAAACCCTATAGAAATTCTCAGGAGTTTTGGTCTATAAAAGCAAGGCCAGAGCCTACCAAAATGAGCCTAAAGATTGTCATTTATATTCATAATTTTGGGGCTATTTTGATATTAACAATGTGCCTACTACTAGTTGCCTAGTTCTGGTCCTCTCCTTCATGATGAGGATCAGTTTGCTCAAGGGTGAAATCCTGATTTCAGCAAGATAGTGCATTCTGGAAGACATACTAGCCGTCCTGATGAGTAAGAGAATCAAGCTCTCACTGCCTTCTTTTGTGTAACAGTTTGCCAGTTAAAAAACCCTGATTTCACACTTTACAAAGTCATAGTTGCTCTCAGTTAAATGCATGGAGTACGGCGACATCTATAGGAGGCTCTATGTCTCTACATTTAAGTTCATTTTTCATGTTATCGTGTATACACCTCAGAGATTATTGTAGTGTAATTTGTATGAAATATCAGAAGGTAAATTAATCATCAACATTTTAACTTAGTTCGGTCTCTCTGGAGAGTTAAAGTGAACTAGAATGCATTCTGTAAAATAAATGCTCTCAAATGCAGTTGGGAAACCTGAAGGGAACAGGAACAATTGCTATGGTAACCATGTAATGGGATTAAAAAAAAAATCATGGAAAGTAGGAAGATCGTGAAAGCTAGAGCATAGTAAATGAATGTTGTCATCATCACTGAAACTTCTGTATTAAACATTGTTTAATCCAGTAAATAAGAAAGCTGCAAGTAGAAAACAAAACACAGAAAATTGTCTGACAAGTTATCACGTGCAGATGCCACGTTGCTCCTTTCTCTTTCTATCCACTCTGCACAATGCTGTATAATGTCCCGCTGTAGCAAAGAAAGTCATTCCTGGCACAGCAAAAGCCAAAAGAGAGAGCGTCCCAAATATTCCTCTTCACAGAAACAGTCTTGTTGGAAATATGAACGGTGGTGTGACCCTCAAACTCCGTGGATCAGGATATGTAACTGGGAGATCCTGGATCATGTAACTGTAAAATAATGTCCTGCAAGCACCAACTGAATGGCCTTCAGGGTTTCCTTCATTAAGCTAACAGGACTCCTGCACTTGGTGATTACCTCAAGAATATACTCTTCAATGGTCAATTAATTTATTCTGTATTTTCACTTCTGCAATTAAATATGGAAACTATCCCCAGTTCCTTTTTGGTTTTAGGATAAAAATAAAGATATTTTTATTCTGCTTAAAGAAGACAATAATATTTATCACCAAGAAATCCTTTTGTTTCTGATTATAGCTGCATGTTTAGTTAACGTCTTTCAGTTTTTCAAATTTAAATGGAATCGTTCCAAATGATTCTAAATGACTGCACAAATGCTTTGTTCTGACTGTGAAAATTAATCTTTGCTTAAAAAGAAAACCATTGACAAAAGTTTTGAACTTCTATGTATAGATCTTTCATCATGAACATATAAGACATACATTTTTCAGGTTTTCAGAAAATATTTATTTTCTTTTTTTTTCTCTCTCTCTCTTTTTTTTTATGTCAAACAAAACATACCTAAAGTATGGTTAAGCACTGGTAAAAAAAAAAAGTCTAGCGAAAAATTTCTTTTGGTCTGAAAGTTTCATCCAGCACTCCATCTCCAAAGCAACAATGGAACTGGGACATAGCTTATTCCTCTAAGAGTGATAACTTCCACATCTCCTGGTATTTGATGTCCAGCTATCTCATTCTTTTATTATTACGCCAAAACAGGTTGCAGTAAGGGTGGTCTCACTACTAGGACAAATATGAATAATTTTTTTTGTTCTTCCTACCCAAATGAAACTCTAGCTGTATTTTCACTAGTTTTCTACGCTCATTTTCATTTTGGAACTTCCCAAATTTCTACCCAAATGATTCCTCTAAGACCCAGATTCATCCTACATTGTCTGATCCACAAAATAACCAAAGACATCCTTTAGATCACTGCAAAATTGCATGCCTATCATAATTCCTTTCAAAACACACTTAATAAATGAGGTACATCATTGTCATTTCCACCATATTATGTCATCTCTTAAACTACTCTTCCTACCTTCCCCTTCAGAGGTCAGTGATAAATATAAGATGGGTGTGTGAGGGCAGCAGGGAAGGAGGAAGAGAATAAACATAATTATGTTTCAAAAAGAAAAGAGAGATGTTCAGACATCTACAAGCCAGAAACTGATGTGAAAGACCTGAGCCTTAATGGAGAATTTAAAGAATGTTTCTTTTTCATGAGGGGACTTGCTCCTTCACTGGACTAGTAGATTTCATAAAACTGAATTTTTAGTAGACTTAGTTCTCATTTAATACAGATTAATAAAGTGGTAAAGAGCTGGAATTCCCATCCCAGGAAAATTCTGCATTTCTTTAAAATTACTTAAATCAGGCTTGGAATTGAAAAAGTCCTACATTTCCCATCTTAAAAAAAAAAAAATAAAAAAAAAAAAATCCATTCCACTTCATTTGAAAACTTTTTTACTTTTTAAAATATTTTTTTAAAAAAATCAAACCCAGCACTCTAGGTTTCTAAGTTTCCTTGGTTGCCAGTTTAAAACAAAAGAGCCACTATGAGTATTGGAACTCCCAACAATGGCTAAGTAGAGCCTGGATGGTTGCTGCTTACTTTCTACGAAAGATTTCAAACTAAGCTGACACAAGTTTCTGATTTAATCAAGTCAGCATGCTCTAACAGAAGAATGTTCTGTGATACACCCTGACAAACCAAGGAAACACTGTCTCACTGAAATTGCTGTTATGTGGGTCCTCAACTGGTTGAAAAAGCTTCAATCAAAACATCACTGCCATCACTGCCTCTACCTTACAAATAACACTCAGAAAATACCCACTGAAGGAAACACCAGCAGGAGGGGTTGCGAGTACTTTGGAGGATGTGACAAGAATTAAAAATTATCTTGATAAATTGAAGAAATTATTTGAAATCCATAAGATAATTCAGTAAAGAATGATGCAAAATGCTGCACTGAAGAAAAATAAATGGGATGACTGCAACAGACCACAAACTGAATAAAAACCAAGAAAGAAAATGTCATTTAAGGAAGGATTAGCCAGACCGCAAGAAGCAAGACAGAGGAGGTCATTATTCAAATCTATTCAGCACTGGGAGGTTACAGCTGGAATCTTGTGCCCAGTTTTGGATACACTTGAAGGAAAAGGTAAGGACAGTGAAGAGAATCTACAAGAAATCAATACAAATAGGTTGTTTAGAGAAATGGCTGAAAGGATTAGCTTTGTTTACTCAAGGTGAGACGGAAAGGCATGTAATAGCCATCTTCCAGTAAACAAAGATGAGGATGATGGCTTAATGGGCCCAATATGCAGATCTATTAGTTATTGTGCAACAAAAATTAAATTATACTTACACAGAAATGAGCAAACTGTTTTTATCATCCTAGTTACAGGAGGTGTATAAGAATGTTAGAAAATTATCTGTGAGAAATGATCCGCAAGTACTCTAGCTCATCTCAAGCAAAGCATTAGATTAGCTAATACCTACTGTTTACTTTAAACCAACTTACTTTGATTTCTGCGAATATTTTCAGCCCATTACATTTTCCTGGTTATTGCACGTCATATTACATGCAATGAATTGCACTCGTATTGTAAAAGAAAAAGCAATCTCTATAGAACAGCACTTCGCTTAGCAGCTAGACCTATTCAAGCAAAAAGCTCTGGCATTAGTTGTCCTGACTGCAGTAAGGCTGATGTTTGTTAAATGAGCAAAACTTGAAGGTTTTGGCCGTAAGTTTATACCATTTTTTTTCTTAGGGTCTGTACTCGAGCAATACTAAATCCATGAGACAAGGAATCAACTAATAATAGGCAAAAACATTTTTGATCTGAAGTAGACTTCAACTGATGTACTTGCATGAAAATGCCTTATTAGGCTACATAGACTGCTGTTCTTTTACATTGTCTAATCAGTAAGCAAAATAATGTATTAGAGATAGGTTACAAATTAATTTGCCATCTTTCAGCGTACAGCCATACTCAGATTCTGGAACTGTTCTTAAAAACAAGACTATCCAGCCTACCACAAAAAGATGGTCTTTTAGCTTCTGCCTTACTGGAGTCATGGCATTACCCCAGGGAAGTCAAAGGAAGCAAGCGGGAGCACAGAGAGAATGCACCTTACATCAGTGCCCAAGTACTCCGTGTTCATTATTTAAATGTGTTCCCGCTCCTCAGACATCTAATTTTCTTTTGTCCATTATGAACATAAGTCTTTTTCTCAGAGAAATTATTTTACATTCCATATCTTCACTCTGTTGAGATTCTTGGAAGACTTTATTTAAAAGGAAGAAGAGGAAATAAATTTTAGTGCACAAACCAAACAGTCACTGAAAGAAAAATATCAAGGTAGATAATTTTCCACTACAAAATAAAATGCAAAAAATTGCATGATGTGCTACTGTTTTAAGGTTCTTGTTGTTAAAAGGAAATGTAACTAAATCCCACAGCAATAAGTACCATGTGAGCGGTAGTTGCTATGGTAACTTATTAAGTAGAATAAAAAAAAACTGAAAAAATAGACTTTGTTGGTATGTAAGTTAAGGATGCCTCGGGGCAGCCTAAAGAACATCGATGGGGCAGCAAAAAAGTATTTAAAAAACTGAAAACAGGTGAAATACGATATTAAGAATCAAAGCACGTATATTTTAGATTAGCACTTTCAAATAAGAGAAAGGGGAATGGGATACAGTCGCTGCCTAGGCCATTGTGGGTTTCAGTTATTAGGAAAGAAATCTGAGTTTAGGTCTCTGTAGAAGAGTGGAGAATGAACAAGCTACAATATCGTGTTCTTCCCTGAAGCTAAACTGGCATTTAGGTAGCAGTAAAGTGGAATTTACTTTCTTACTGTAGGGCCTCATTAAAGCATAGGGACTCTTCACGCCCAGACTTCATCCCTCA
>NW_009600185.1:0-652 GCF_000690535.1 Cariama cristata
CCCCCCGGCTGGTGCCTGGGAACTCGGCGTGAATATTAATTCTGCTATTTTTGTGTAGTTAGGCAACCACGTGAGTTCTTTTGCAAGGCTCTGAATAGCCACGAACTAATGAAGAGAATTTGCTGCAATCCACTCATCATTAGCTTTTCATTTGGAAAAAAAAAAAAAAAAGGCTTATAAATTTTAGCGTGATTGTAAATTAATGTATTTTCATGCGGCGAGGTTAAAAGAATATTTACGAAGTTATTTATATAAAGAAATATTGCAATTAAAATCCAGTAAAATGTGTAATTTAAACTCAACCGAGTGCTCCAAACTATGAAAATATTTCACACTGAAATGCTGTGATTAACTTGCACACAGAATCTCAGACCCTCAAACATAAATGAAGACAAGTAATAAATATGCTGTATACAGTAATCAAAATATTTAACAATAATTTATCAGAGAGCTTAAACTTCAGATTATTCTGTTTCTCCCAAGTACTTAGTTTTCAGATCTAACTATAACAGATGCAGGATTTTTGTGTGTGTGTGTGTGGCGGTGGGTTTTTGTCTCAAAGGGAAAGGCTGTATTTCTGACTATTTAGTGAACTATTCTGTGAGATTTACTCTATGGAAATTCAAGCTGTGAAAACCCACGTACAGCAACC
>NW_009600186.1:0-1545 GCF_000690535.1 Cariama cristata
CATTAAAAGGCACCGAGCCCCCTAAATGCCCTCCCCGGGCTGCTGGTGCTCCCCCCGCCCGGTTGAGGAGCAGAGACATCCACATGCAGCACAGGCAGGGAGGGCAGGGGGGCACGCACGCTTCGTCTCTCGGGGTTTGATGCGCTGCCTGCAGCTCGAGGGTGAACGGCTCCCCCAAAAGCACCTTCCTCTCTAGGCGGTACGAGCCCCCCGCGGTTATTTGCTCAAAGATCAAATATGAAACGACTCTGAACTCAATTAGGTCCTCAGCCCGCGGGCAAGTGGGGAGAGCTCAGCGCAGGGGTGCCGAGTGAGGAATCCTCTGGGACAAGGATGTGCAGCTATCCTCATCCCAAGTGAGCCCAGGAAGGTGGTGGGAAGACCCTGACCCTCCAAAACGTTCACCTCCGATGAAGCTCTGCTCTCGGTGCCAGCCTTGTGCCAGCGCTGCTGGGAGGGAGAGGCAAGAGGCACCAAGGGACACGTGGGGTTGGCAGGGCAGCCGGCAGGCAGGTAAAAACATCAGGGGAGAAATAAGCAGGCAGCAGCGAGAGACAGCCCAAAGCCGGGATAAAAACCAGTCTGCTAACCTCCAAATCCTGCAACAGCGGGCAGGCCGGCGAGGGCAGGCAGGCAGCAGGTACAGAGATACACAGAGAGGTGAGTCAAGGTGACACAGCTCACCCCAACCCAAAGAAAACTGGCAGCGAGGAAGGTGGGGAAGGGGCCGGGCCGGGGAAAGCAGAGCATGGGGATGGCTCATGTCCAACACAAGGACAGATCTCCGCTCCAAGGCTGTTTGCAGCCGCAGTCAGGCTGCCCAGCATACAGGCAAAGCTGGGGATACCCCAAGCAGGGGATGGGGTTGGAGGTTTTATTTTAATAGAGATGTGTGGGTGGGCTGGGACCTCTCTGCTTCCTTTAGCTGCCACCACGGTGCCTTCCTGGTGCTAGGAGGGCAGGCACACGGAGACAGCGTTGCTGCAGAGCCCAGCCGCCCAGCACAGACCGTGTCTCGCCTCTCCACACGACAGGGACACTGGGACCGTCACAGGGGAGGGAGATGGCACCAACAGCAGCTGGGGGGGTCCCACCACTGCAGATGTGCTCCAGGAGCATCCAGCCCAACCCAAGCTCCGAGCAGAGAGCGGGAAGGCAGGGTGGGCAGCAGGGTGGGCTTGGAGCTGCCTCGGGGCTGTTTCAGAAGCAGGCAGGGGAAGGGGCGTACCGTGAAGCTGGGATTGCTGGGTTGGATCCTGAGCTCTGCCAGCACCCAGATGCCGTTGGTGAGCTTCAGGGACTGGTAGAGCATGTCCTGGCCCTCCACGTTCCTCTTGGCGATGGTGAAGATGTTGCTGCCTTGGAGCTTGCTGCTAATGGCATCTGTGCAGGAGGAGAGAGCTCTGCGGGGACTGCTCGGGGCAGGGCACTGGGCTGACCACCAGCTCCCACCCCATCTCCTCCTCCCTTCCCTCTCCCTACCCCACGATGCAGCACATCCAAAACTCGCCGCCTCCACGCAGTGAGGAGAAGGGCTCTCTTGAA
>NW_009600186.1:1651-3069 GCF_000690535.1 Cariama cristata
CACCCCACGACGCAGCACATCCAAAACTCGCCGCCTCCACGCAGTGAGGAGAAGGGCTCTATTGAACCCAGCTCCCAGGTCCCCCCAGGGAGGGCAGGCAACAGCCCAGAGCTCAATTTACCAGCAGAGCTGCCCCGCTTTGCTCCACAAAGGTCAGCTCGCTGCTGCCAGCGGGACTGAAAGGACTTGGCTGTCCCCACCTGGGGTTTGCACGTCCTGCTTGGCACCAGATCTCCCGGAGGAGGAGCTGGGGGAGTGAGGAGGCACCAAGGAGCCTGGTCCCGGCTCCTGCCCACAGCTGCCTGCGAGCACAGGACCGCTGTCCTGCCTTTACAAAGGGCTGCGCGATCCAGTTCAGCTTCTCTGCATTGAGGCTGATCCCAGGGTGGGCACAGCAACTGTCCCCAGCAGCAGGGACATCCCCGCCGGGCAGAGGATCTCCGAGGTTGCCAAGTTTCCACAACTAGTCAACAGCAAGCAAAGCAGCAGCTCCTTCCCAGAGATACAGGGTGGGCACAGGGGGAAGGAGCTCTCCTCTCCCTGCAGCCTGGGCTGGGACAACTGGGACGAGCCAGGTCCTTCTGAAGGGTTTAGACCCACCTGCGTTGAGAGAACAGTCTTTGATCTGGAACTGGGCCTCGTTCTCATTGGGAATGTCTTTCCAAGTGGCCAGGAACATCTGCCGCTCTGCAGTGAGGAACGAAACCAACACAGTGATGAAGCTACAAGATCGGCCACCCCCCCCCAAAGGTGGTACGACACAGGGGCCACGCTGCCATGTCACCAGTGGCTCAGGGGATCTCTCCCTGCCACGCTGCCACCCCCTCCAGCAGCTTCCCAAGACCAGCCTCACGCAGCCACAGGAAAGCTACCTGCTTTTGGGGGGCTAGCAAGCTGCGCTGGCTCGGGGAAGAGGCTGCTGAGTGCCAGGGAAGGTAAAATAAGCAGTGAGTGAAGTGAGAGCTCTCCCGGGCAGTGAGGGGTTAGAAGGTGGCTCAGGCCATCTCAGGTAGCCACAGTGTGGTCATGCTGGCATGGCAGCGTCCCTGTCTGCTCCAGACTGCCAGGGGCATCTGGCTCCCCGCTCAGTGCCCTGGGCTGGGAATGTGGTCAGGAGGATTTCAGGGGCAGGGATGGCACCTACAGACGGTGGCAGAAGTGCAGCTGGCAGGAGCCACAGCCACCCGCGCTCCAACTCACCCATCTTCCCGTCCTCCACGAAGAGGATGTGCAGCGGGTACAGGGTGCTGAAGTAGAAGACATCAATGTTGTTTTTCACCGCAACCTGGGACAGAAGGACACGGGGTCATCAACACCTCCTCCGACCTACAGCAGGCGAGCAGTTCCCAAAGCAAGCATCCCATCCCATCCCATCGTACACCACTGATCCCTCTTGAGCCAGGGATCACTACAACAAG
>NW_009600186.1:3236-3449 GCF_000690535.1 Cariama cristata
CCCCCCCGCTGTGACCCTGGGAGCATATGCTCAGCCAAGGCTCGGCTCTGCCGCTGTCAGCAAGGATCTTCCTCCCCAGAGGAAGCAGTCTGCGTGGAGCTGGATGTCAAACCGGAGTCCGACCGAGTTCTGACAGCAGAGAAGACGAGGAGCTGAGCGTTTCTTCTCACCTGGTTCCTGCTGTCACATCTCCCTCCGGCTCCCTCCCGAGGG
>NW_009600187.1:0-652 GCF_000690535.1 Cariama cristata
GCTCAGAGCCGGGGGACGTATCCTGCCCCGACACCTCGCTCCTCGGCAGGGCTTCGTCCCGAGCCAGCACAGCCCCATCCCTCCTCGCCCCATTGGGGTGACGAAGACTTTTGGGGGACACATCAGCACCAAGCTCACACAGCTCCCAGCGCCTGGGCAGCCCCGGTTAAAGCTAAGCCCGACTTTGTGCCCACGCTTAAATCAGAACCTCGTGCCCTGACGTCCCCCTTGAAATATTTGGTTGCATAATTTGGCTGGCGGGGCGGTCTCTCCCCCTCGCACACACTTTCACACACTTAGACACACTTACACCCACCGCCCAAGTCTGCTTGTTCCAAATAATAACAGAGAAGGATTATTCTTCCCAAAGAAAGTATTACTAATTAGAGAGACTTTTTACTTGGCACTCGTGGTAAAACCCTTGAAGTGCTGTTAAAAACATCTGATTTAAGAAAGACAAAAAAAAAAACAAACCAACAAACAAAGAATTACGTGATTTGAAATTATCTCCGAAACGAAATCATTCTTCACTCGGCACTTTTTGGGGCTGTGGTTTGCGGGTTCGCCTCTGGTTGCTGGTCGGTTTGCTTGTTGGGGAGGACGGCGTCCTGCAGTGATTGTGTTGGTTGTAAGGACTTTGTGATTCACGCAG
>NW_009600187.1:674-1281 GCF_000690535.1 Cariama cristata
CTCTTTTGGGTCTCTTTGCTGTAAAAAGCACGCGGACACCCAGTACTGGCGTCAAGAAGACCCGCTGAGTCGGGCTGGAGGAGGAGGAGGAGGGGGTCTGAGGGATGGGAGGTCAGGATCCTGCCCCACATCTGTGTTATATTTCCTCTGGCCACCCCACAGGTGACTTTGGGACCCCTCACTGTCACCGGGAGTCCTGCTCCCGTGCTGAATACCCCCACGCAGCAAGAGTCGGGGATGGGGACACCCTCCTGCCGCCGTGGGGAAGTCCTCGCTGCAGGACACGGCGGGGGGCGAAAGGTGGGCTGGGACGGGACGGACGAGCGCCTGGCTGGGTTACCAGCTCCAGCAAGGGTAAAGAGATGGAGACAGCTGCCACGATGGAGCCAGCCCCCGGGGTGCTGAGATGCTGCACTTCCCGCTCCTCCCCGCCTCCCCCCCCCAAAAAAAAAAAGCCTTGTGGATTTGGCAGCTTTGCCCCAGCTGTCTCCAAACCTGTCAGCAGGTCCCGGTGGGAGCACATCATCACCATATGCCTCGCCTGCCTTCATCCATGGATAAAATGCGCATCCCGGCTTAGCTCGATGTCTTGGCTCCCTCTGTAGCC
>NW_009600187.1:1402-3838 GCF_000690535.1 Cariama cristata
GGCTACCCCGTCCCTTGCTGGCCCAGGTACCGTCCCCCTGCTTTCTGAGATGCCACCAGTTCAGATTGCTCCCCAAAAGCCTCATTTGGGGGCACCCCCCACCTACCCCAGCACCGAGCATCCTCCCTGGGGTGGGTACTCGGCAGAGCTGTGCCCAGCTGGGCACAGGGTGCAATTTGGGGGTGGGGAACCACAGCCACCCCAAAATGGGTTGGGGGGCTACTTGTGTTCCTCATATAGAACCGAACAGATCTGCTGTAACACTGAGCTGGGCTAGAAATGCCCAGCGGTGGGGGCACTCAGTCCGGCCGCTGTGGGTGCCAGCACGATGCCCAGGGAGCTTGGCATGGCGGGGACGCGCGCAGCTGGCTGGGAAATGGGGACAGCCTCTTGATCACACCACCGCGAGCTGGCAAATTGCCGTGACTTAACAAATTCCCGCTGCTGAGCTGAGCTGTGGAAATCGCTCCAGTGCACGTTCCCAGCCCCCTGCACATGTGCAGGCAGCGGTTTTGCTTAAGCCACATTTTCCTCCGCCGCTTGCGACGCGCCCAAAGGGTCACCTGGCTGCAGGGGCTGGCAATTGGCGATCCCCCGGGGAATGCCACCTCCCTCGGGAGCTGTGACTTAACAAATTCCCGCTGCTGAGCTGAGCTGTGGAAATCGCTCCAGTGCACGTTCCCAGCCCCCTGCACATGTGCAGGCAGCGGTTTTGCTTAAGCCACATTTTCCTCCGCCGCTTGCGACGCGCCCAAAGGGTCACCTGGCTGCAGGGGCTGGCAATTGGCGATCCCCCGGGGAATGCCACCTCCCTCGGGAGCTGGGGTCTGGCAGTGAGGGCATGGTCCTTCACCTCTGGGTACCACCCCACCCCCCACCTCGGCGTGAGCTTTGGCTGCATCCCACGAGGCCCCCACCATCAGCATCTCCCCGTCCCCTTGCAGCACAAAGGGAGCTGGGTCCAGCCTGTCCCTCGTGGGGCCAACCTCATCTGACCCCGGGCATTTGGGATTTTTCTGGGATCTCTTTATGCCTCACGTGACTTAATATACATCAAGGCTTTGTAGAGCACAGTGGTTTCGGAGCAGAAATCCCCCTCCCATCCTGACTTTCATTTGCCTTAGGTTTGTGGGGTACTTTGGGCGTTGTGGGGTACTGGCGTTGCTGCCAGATTGTCTGGTGGGGCAAGATCTGCGCAGCTGGGACAGCTGCTCCTGGCAAGAAGGGTGATGCCTCCCAAAAGAAAACGGGGCAAAATGAGGCAGCTTTAACCGAGGATAAGACTTCACCCAGAGCTGTGCCAGCTTTTGTCTCCCAAGACCAGAACCTGAGGTATCCACATGGAAAACTTCCATTCCTCCCAGGACCCCAGCGGGAGAGCTCATCCTGCTCCATGCCCCCCGCTCACCCGAGGGCTGGGAGGGGAGCACCAGGCTGACAAATTGCCCGGGACGGATGGCATCAGAGATATTTGAAAAAGCCATTTGTACACGTTCCTGCCAGTGCTGCTGAGCACAGGGAGATGGCAGGGATCAGGCTCGGCTCAGCCAGGAGCCATTCCCGCTGAGCTTGGGATGGAAGGAGAAGGGGGCTTGCCTTCATTGTCCAACAAACCCAGCGCTAATGAGATGAATTTCTAGAAACTAAGGAAAACCAACCACCTCATCCTCCAAGGACTGAGCCCCGAGCCTGGGGGGTACCAGGGCTCAACCCCTCCTGCCGCCCCGGGTTTGGGGACACGAGTGGCAGGGCCAGGCTGGCACCCGCAGGCAGAAGCAGGCAGGTTTGGCAGGGGAGAGGGAGAGCTGACGTCTCTGAGGTCTGGGCCACACTGCCAGCGTGACAGCGTGGGTGTGCGCTCAGCCCTGCCGGGAAAATCCAGCCTGGCTGGTTAATTAAAGACTTGGGTCCTGAGATCTGCTTATTCAGTCCTGCGGTAGCAATACTATAAAATGGTTACGCACCAATTTCATGCGCAGAGGCTGAGGCAGCAGCGAGAGGAGCCGGTGGCTTTGGGCAGAAGGGGCTCGTCTTAGTCTGCTGGAGTCATGTGCAGCTCCTTCAGAGTCAGTTTTGGTCCTGGGTATTCTCAGTAACAGCTCTCTCCCTCTCCAGGTGGATCTCCAAGCCTTGATTTGGGCTGCCATCCATCCATCCATCCATCCATCCATCCATCCATCCATCCATCCCACCCTGTGCTCTGCCCTGCGACTTAGCCTGGCATTTCCATCACTGTGCCTGGGTCCAGCCGGCTGTGACGAGGGGTGTGGGCACCTCACTGCTCTCTACTTTGAGACCATCACCAGGCGAAGGCGACCTTGAACCTGCCCATGACCTCCCCTCTGCACATCAAAAAAAGCCACCTACAAACACGCAAACCCCCATGGGATGGGCTTGCCACCGAGAGACGTCCAGGTACCCAGAGCCGGGGGGGGC
>NW_009600188.1:0-207 GCF_000690535.1 Cariama cristata
GGGCTGGGGCAGTGCATGAGGAGGGCTGCGTGTGTCTGTGCTGTGTAAAAGCCCTTCTGTAATAAAGGGTCTGGTCGAGGGCATCGCTTGCCACCGCCTGTGCCGCTGCAGGGCTGCGTCCCCCGTGTGCAGGCGGCAGCACCAGCTCTGGTGCCCGATGGGGCTGCGTTGGGGTGCCCGGTGCTGTGTGGCCTTGGGGTCCGACAG
>NW_009600189.1:0-6742 GCF_000690535.1 Cariama cristata
TTCTTCACTGAAAGGGTTGTCAGGCACTGATACAGGCTGTCCAGGGAACTGTTGGAGCCCACATCCCTGGAGGGATTTAAAAGGTGTGTAGACATGGTGCTTAGGGACATGGTTTAGTGGTGTCTTGGCTGTGCTAGGTTAGTGGTTGGACTCAATGATCTTAAAGGTCCTGTCCAACCTAAACAATTCTATGATTCTGTGATTAGCTTTTGCTGGCATCCCTGCCATGTCTGGGAAGGAAGAGGTGACATGGGCTATCTGTCCTCATGTTTCATGGCACTGGAGAAATATGGTTTCCAAGGTATGACAAAAACCTAAGGCTGTCACTATACCCAAGTCCGTAAGAAACCATCCTTACCAGCCAGGTATCTGCTTGGATAAAACCAGAGCTATCTTTGACCTCCCAATGCAGTTGGCAGTGTATTGTCAATACTCCCAGTATAACACCAATGGCACCAAAAAGTATTCAGTGGCATAGGGCAAGTTGATGATTAGAGTGAAAGATTCGTATTTATGCTGGTTGCACAAAAGAGGAAAGTTTAAGCCTAATATTGCAGTGGGCTGTGGTACCACTGAGCACACTGCTTTGTTCTCTGTCTTAAGGGTTTCCCTCACAGACATTGTCAGGGCAACTAAAATGATGCTCTGAGATCCATGGTTGCAGGTTGCTCTGGACCTGAAAATTATTGACCTGCTTATAGCCGTGCCATATGAGCAACTGGGGATACATTAAAGCCTGTAAAAATTGTATGGCTATCAGTCCTTCCTAGCATACTTCCATTTGACATCCAGAGTCAGATAATAAATGTTAATAATTTTTATACTGTAATAATTTTTTGTGCTGCTGAGCATAAGTTTTGTTTAAGCTCTGTTGTCCATTTGATAATTGTACCAGCTCAGTGTGGCATAAACTTGTTTGCTGCTCAGGCATTGGGGTGCATATTCCATCCCCACATCTCCATGGCTTTTGGTTTTTTTGGCCAGTCCTGTACATGAGGTGCAGTGGAGGAGACTGTGCAGGCCCCCTGCTCCTGTGCTGGATCTTCTCTAGTTGGATGTTGCTTTGCTCAGAGATAAGGACCATTCACTTAGCTGTGTCTCAGATGTTTTCCTTTTCAGTTGTGTGTTTTTTTTTTTTCATTCTGAGATTGCATAGTAGTACTATGCAGAGCATTTCAAACCTTAAGCTAAAGGCTATTTGATGTGATCACATGGCAGCACATACCTTATGCGAGTGTCGTACCCATGCTCAAAAGTTTGAATGAGTTTATCCTCATATGAGTCCTGTGAGGTACATGCTGTCATTCCCCATTGTACAAGGTCAGAAGCAGGGCATAGAGAGAACACGTGAGTTTTCCTAAGATCGCAAGAAAGTTGGAAACAGAGCAGGAATAGGTTATAAGTTTTCTGCAGCAAGCACAGACCATTCTTACTTTGTTATTTTTTTTTTTTCAAAAAAAATCTGTATACTCGTTAGTGTTGACAAGGAAATGCATCAGAGTCCCTATCAGGGCTCTCTACCAGGGCAGGGTCAAATGCAAATATTTCTTTTACATGTAATTAATATTTCTTCTGGTGTGATGGAGAGATCTCAGTGAAAATGTTGGTACCACAGCCACAGTCTTCTTTCCTTGGCCGTATATGAGCAGAGCCTAAGCAAGTATTTGCATGAACAAAACTTAGTATCTAGATATACTTTTGTTAATTTCACTTACATTTCTGGAAAGACGAGTACCTATTGCACAGACCCTTGGGAAGCCATGAAAACACATGTATGTACATGCATATATATGCATAAAACCATATATATTTTACTTATATAAGACTTGTGTCTTTAGACAAACATAAAAGAATAAGAACTTCTATTCTTATTTTCAGCCAGCAGTTCTATAAAACATAGTGCTGTTTAAAAGCGAACACAGAAGCTGATTTCATAAGTATTTTCAGATCTGATTTAGAGATTGAAATTAAGTACAAAGTACTGCAGTATGTAAGTAGAGATTTAAGAATTACTGATATCTTTTGTTCTCAAAGTGCAGTATTTAAGTTTTCTTTACTTCTTTGTATTTACCTGCAAAGAAGCAAATTCACATTTTTTTCCTGTAACAATTGAGCACTGAGCCCTAAGGCTCTATCTAAAATGGTAAAGGGAACTAAATCTCTTTATTCTTGTGTAACTCATTAACTAACACCAGAAGATTAGAGTTAACATTTCAATCTAAAACAATTCAAGTCCCTCATTAAAGGGGCTAGATTTCTTTTGATCTAATTACTTAATGTCCCAGATATATGGGAAATTTAGAGAGCAGCTCTGAGAAGTCTCTGCAGACATGGTCACATCTAGAAACGTGAACTTACATACAGGCTCCAGAAGTGTTGTTTAAAATACTAAAAAGCCTCACTTAGTCTACCGGTAATGCTTGGTCAAATGTTCAAGGAAATCACATTGATGATAGCTAGAGAATGAAGATGATGACTGTTTGCTGAGTGTGCTTTAATCTTCATTATTATAGGCAAGTGGATTGCAAATTTCCATAATTAAACATCCAGTGCACTGGTCAGATTCTGTTGTAAGGTTTGATAATTGCTGTTGTAGAGAAAACAGTATAGCGGGGTGTACTGTTTAATAGGATGTCCTTTTAAAATGTTCTCAATGTTTTCTGGTTTAGAGGCAAGTGATACCATCATGGAGATTTCATCAAAAGAAAATACTCAGTTTTTCTCAAACAACACAGTCCTGCCTGTTGACCGATCTTCATTCAAATCTGAATCTTCCTCATCCAAGGAAAAACAGTCATGTTGTGGAGGTATAAAGGTAGAGTAAGAGTTTTTGGATATTACAGTAGGGATTTAGAAAACCTCTTTTTTTTGGTGAACTACTGCTTTTTCAGTTCTGATTATGTCTTGCTGAGTCATTATGAAATTATTAAAGAATTTTCAGTCACAAAAAAGTCTGCTACAGATTTGTATTTGCCTTATGTTTAGCAATGTTCAAATATAACATGTTGGTTGAAGCTTGTGTGTTATGAAATCTTCAAGGGTCATCCTCAAAGTTCACTATATTCTCCTTTTTGCACCACCCTATTTTCCTGATGCTAAGAACAGAGTATCAGCAGACAGGTACCACAGGCAGCTGTTAGTACAGAATGTTTTTTTAAGATTGTAGTCATGGCAGTCTTCTGGGCTCTGAAAAATAATATTTGTCTTATGGTCCATGTGTTTTGAGTGCTGTTAAAAATATTAAAATATTATTGTAATATTCCTGATTTGAGAGAACTCTGCATGAGGTGACTTTGAAACAAAACTGCAGAAGTATCACCGCTGTATCTGCATGTATCTCGCCCATGAGCAGTACCTCCTTGAGGCAATGGAAGCTCCCTGCTTTAAACCTCCTAATGTAGCTGTACCTACCTGACGGCAGGACTGCTGCACCTAGGAGGAGCATTCCTCCCTGAATGGGACACAGGGGTATAGGAGGCAGCATGATGCTTTGCCTACTGTCTCTACCTGCTTTCCAAAGCCAGGCTGTAAAATGCTGACACCCTCTTGAGTGAGGTCTCAATAACGACCATACAATGGTGAGATGCGATTATTTGAGCTATACGGAAAATGCATCTTTGGCCTTGCCCAGTACTTTTCGTCTCACCCAGTCTTTATTTCTTTTGGTTTTTTTCTCACACATATCTACTTTCAGATACTAATCCAGCTCCCAAACCAGTCAATTTCAGCAATAGTTGACCTGAAGTCTACAAATTATTCGAAGCAGTTAGATATTGTGGGATTAATTGAGTCTGATGACTGACATAAAAATATTTTGATTCCTGAATATTCTCCTTGAATTTGTCTGATCCTGTAAAGGTCCAGAAATGGGGTCCTATTTTGAAATACAAGATGAGTTGTATTAATTAAATTTGTAACATAATAGTAATTCTATCATTGTTCCTCCACTTGCTGTAAAAATCATCTGATTCCCTCATTGAATAAACCGTCAGTCACAGGTTAGCCACTCAGGAATCAGCTTATGAGATCCAAAAATAGAAAAGCAATAACATTTCAGCTCAGTTTCTTTCTGTTCTAAAAATTTTTGTCTTCTGGGAACGCAAACTGATATGATTAACCTATTCCAGTAGGGGCTTAGAAAACCTCTTTTTTTGGTGAACTAACCCTTTTTCAGTTCTGATTATAGAATCATAGAATGATAGACTGGTTTGTTGGAAGAGACCTTAAGATCACCTAGTTCCAACCCCCCTGCCATGGGCAGGGACACCTTCCACCAGACCAGGTTGCTCAAAGCCCCATCCAACCTGGCCTTGAACACTTCCAGGCATGGGGCATCCACAACTTCTCTGGGCAACCTGTGCCAGTGCCTCACCACCCTCACAGTGAAGAATTTCTTCCTAAAGTCTAATCTAAATCTGCCCTCTATATGTACATGGTCCCAAACAATGCCAAAATTATTAGGTGCCAGTCCCACTGTGGGGGCCAAAATACTCTTCCCTGCAGCCTGCCCTAAGCCATGGTCTCCAGTGCAGCCTGGTCCTGCTTCAGGCAAGCAGCCTTGGAGCTGGTCCGGCTTGGCATCATGCCACCCACACCACATTCATGCTACGTGCATTTCCATAGAGGCATTTAAATTGGGCCCCAATGAGGCCTGGAGTGGCTGGGATTCCTTTGAACTGTTCTTCAGGTGCTCTCCTGCTGACCTGTGATCCCTTTCCAGGCTCTGGGCATCTGTTGCTGGCGCTGGCACTGGCATCAAAATGGTAGGAGTGGGATGGATTGAAGCTCCCCTGTCCCAGCAACTTTAGTTTAAAGCCCTCTTCACCAGCTTGGCAAGCCTATGACCAAAGCTGGCCTTTCCCTTCTCTGACAGATGAGAGGAGCCCACCAGCGCCCAGTAGACCAGGTTTCTCAAAGCAAAGCCTGTGGTCTAAGTAGCTGAACCCTTGGCTGTGGCACCAGTCCCGTAACCATGTGTTGATTCGCCAGATTCGACTGGCTCTGTCAGATCCCTTCCCTTTGACCAGGAGGATAGACAAGAACACTACCTGCGCTCCAGAGTTCCTCACCAGTGCTTCCAGGGCTCTGTAATCCTTCTTGATGCTCTTCAGACTGCTCCTGGCTGTGTCACTGGTGCCCAAGGGAAACAAGAGCAGCAGATAACAGTCAGGGAACTGTGCAAGACTTGGTAGTCTCTTGGTGACATCCCTGATATGAGACCCCAGTAAGCAGCACACCTCTCTAGAGAGTGCGTCAGGTTGACAAACGGGTACCTCCATACCTCTCAGGAGAGAGTCGCCTACTACTATCACCATTATGTCTTGATGAGTCAGTATGAAATTATTAAAGATATTTTTACATCACAAGATTCTGCTTCAGATCTGTACTTGCCTAATGTGTTACCAAAACAATATGCAGATTCCATAGGTTGTTTTTACCAATCATCAGCCTTCTCATATGTTAAAATTGCCTTTATTAACCAAAAAGATGTGGTGAAATATTTACTTACAGTAATTGACAAACCACAGAAGAATGTGAAATCACGTGTACCTTTCTGTCCCAGCTCTACATTGGGAGCATTTTTCCACTGCTGCACACAGTCTCCATCTCCCTCCCGGGACAGGTGCAAACCCAGCTGAAAAACTTGTGCCAAAGACAGACAGAGATGTTTGAAGTTGTAGTTTGATCTGTATGATTTTCCTGTGGAAAAACGTGTATTTGTTTTCATATTGCTATTTAAAATCCAAGGGCAAAACACACTGAAAATGTAAAATACTATGGCAATACTTTTACTAGACAGCTCTTTGAGAGCCCTCACTGTGGGAAATCAGAGCTAGATACTGTTTATTTACCCACAAGTGTTTCTGAAGGAATAATCACCAGTGCTGTGAATGTGACACAGAGATATATTTGAACCTTAACACAAGAATTTGCATTCAACAGTGATGCCAGTGTTATTACCAATGTGCCTTGTCAAATGAGATGTTGTAAGGAGTATTGCACTGGAGGTGAGTACATCACTTCAGAGCACCTGCTTACTGGAAGCGTGATTGCTCAGAGAGCAGGCCTAAGGAGCAGAACAAGGATCTAGACGTCTCTTTCTATGAAACATTACTGTGTCTTTTAATTTCTGGTTTAGGGTTTGTTTGTTTGTTTGTTTTAACACCTTTAAAAAGAGCATCCCTATATATTCAGTCAACACAACCTGTATCTGAAGGTAGAAAACAATGTTGTGGTTTCTGCGATCAATTGCACAGTGTGTGAGTACCCCTGGAGATCTTAAACTCAGTAAGGCTGCATTCAGTGAAGACAAATTTAGGCAATAGATCTGCGGGAGTGAAACAGTTGGTGCTGAGGACCCTGCAATCCTGCTGTACGCATTTCAGGGTGGGGAGTTACTTCAGATCAGCTCTAGCCTTGTCCCAGAGACTGAAGAGCCATTGACCGCTGAAGTGAATGTAATGCCCTTCTGGAACACCTCTTCCAGTTTAATTTTGTGTGAAAGGGATTCAGTCTGCACATTTGAAATATATACCAAAGAACAGTGAAGGGGATGGGAGTTTCATTTCCAAAACCCACTCCTGATACAGTCTAACACACTAAAACAGACATAGTGATAACTAAGAGAAAATAACTGCCTCTGCAAAACGAAAGGATGAGAGAACATTGTCCCCCAGCAAAATGCAGTGTGCACTCCAAAGAAAATGTATGTATTAGAGCTTGCAGGAGATCTGGTAGGGAA
>NW_009600189.1:6773-9532 GCF_000690535.1 Cariama cristata
CTAGAAGAGAATTGCCTGACAGGTCACTGTTCGACTCATGGAACCCTGTAACAGGAGGCAGAGACTTCTCCCTCCTGACCACCCTGGGCTTTAGTGGGAACAGCTTACCAGAACAGGACTCTCAAACCCAGCCTATTGCAAAAGCCTGCGTTAAAAAATGCACAAATAACTTGCTTCCCCACCAAGTCACACTTACCATTTACTCTTAGTGTTACTGTGTAAGATACCCTCTCCTTAGAGAGATCAGGAGGTTGATATATGTCCCTGTCCTTCAAAGCATCAGTAGCTTTGGCATCTACCTGAAATTAGCAGTGGCTGATAACAAGTTCAGTTTATATTGCTTATAAGAAATGGACAAATTGGCAATCTAGCATTTTATAAAAAATAGGAGAAATATTGACATGGTTACTTGGGAAAGAAGAGGTGGGAATGTAAAAATTATTTTAAAGTAGTTCATAAAGTAAAGCCTTTTGTACTGCCTGATTTTAATCACTGTCAATTTCTTTCACAGGTATTTCTTGGTGCATTGTCTTTTGTTTATTTTGCTAAAGCACTGTCGGGAAGTTATCTAAAAAGTACTATCACACAAATAGAAAGAAGATTTGATATCCCTTCGTCTCTGGTTGGCGTTATTGATGGCAGTTTTGAAATTGGTATGTGCTGTAGAAACCCATTTTTGTTTTCAGAAAAAAACCAATGATGCAATTTGTTGTGAAAAATAATTGTATGAATCTCCTTGAACCATTAAAACTGAGCAAGATTCACCTAGTTAAAATCAGCATGACTGTTAGCATGATTATGTTGGATACGGTAGGGTTGCTAATACAGCAATTCAACATAGTCCTAAATATTTTGTAATTTGATAAGCTTAGTGTCTGGCTAATTAATACTAATAGAAATTTTGACTGTTGAATGAGAATTTATCTACAGAGATTTCCATTTTCTCTCTCATTTTGTCAGCAATCCACCTCCCCCACAAGTGTTTGCCCTTCATGATTTATTAAGCAGCAAGAGTACAAACCTCTAACCATAATCTACATTCATTTTCCACTCCATCCCCTTCCCTCTTGCACTAAGGTTCCAGCATGACATTCTCTTCTGATTTCAGATTATTGAATTTATCTCATGGGTGTTCAGTGGACTGTGGTATTCATGGGAATGAAATCTTAGCCTAAGTGTCTAAATCTCTGTTTGATTTCCTCTTTTCCTGCTTTCCTGGTTATTTGTTCTCTTCAGCTGACATAGACCTTCTCCTCTTTTCCAGCTGCTTATCCAAAAGTTTATGGTTTTCACAGGAGGCATTGGGCTCCTGTAAGAATGCCTGGAAAGAAGGAGAAACACCAACCCCATGCAATCAGCCCTCTCCCCCTGAAATCACTGCCTATACCACACGCTAGGGATGGTTATTTTAGGGCATCTCTTATCAACGAGCCATAAAACTCAGTTTTCCTTTTGTACTCTCAAAGGGAACCTCCTAATCATAATTCTTGTAAGCTACTTTGGAGCGAAGCTTCACAGGCCAAGAATAATTGGAGCAGGCTGCTTAATTATGTCAGCTGGAACATTCCTAATTGCGATGCCCCAGTTCTTCATGGGACGGTAAGTGCAAAATGATCAGTATTTTCCAACTGGGCTATGCACGCTGAATGTTAGCTCACTAAAATATTTAGGCATTGATTGTGCAGATGCTTGTAGAAATAGGCGTTTGTAGATGTGGTTACTCAATTTAGTATTTTTTTTGTGAAAAGTCTTACTACTATAGAGCAAATAATTTAACATGTATTCTATTCTCCGTTGTAATCAACTTATCGTTTTATTAGTCTGCGATCTAGATCAGCCACATTTTGACACAGTTTAAACGTTGTTGAAGCTTCAGTGATGAAGTGATGACTAAACTCAGGAAGACAATCCGAATATCAAACACAAGCCAGAGGATATACCCACTGTCTGATAGTCTCTTAGTACAGATTCATGCATCATAGCAGAGCAAAGTGCCTGTTAAACTGAAATGCATCACTGTGACACAAAGAGAACTGAAGGGACAATTCCCATGTATTACCACAGTATAAACTGAGTTCCATTTATCCCCTGTAAACCATCATTGGCAGCACTGGATGAAAATGAAATTTGCATTTAATTGCTATGAGCCTATCTTCCGTGATAGTAACAGGTCTGTTTGCTTTTTCTTATAAGCTGGGACAGTAAAAAACAACTTTGGTTTGTAAACAGATATCGATACGAAAGATTCCCTTCCACCCTCAATGCAACTGTTAGCATCTCTCCATGTCAGCAGGAGAAAAGCCAAACTCCACTCTCAGCCTTGGAAAAATCTCAAGCAAAAATAAATGCAGGTGAGAATGATCTCTGTTAAATATTGTGATAAGCACACTAAAATACATCAAAAGGCTCCCAAACTCTCATGCAATAATTTATTAGAACACAAAAAATAATAAATGGGAATCAGATAAATTCTTCCCACAGAAAAGCCAGATGTACCGGCTGAGGCAATTTATTAAAAATAAATACATAACTGCCACTGCCCACTGCCAAGATTTTTTTCAGACTGCAGCCTTTCCTCCAGCCTTGCTGTCTCCCCCAGCAACTTTGTGACTTGCAGAAACAGCAATCTCCTGTGGCAACCTTGGAAAGTCATGGTCTTCTCTCTGCCAGGAAATGTGCCTTTAGATCCTCGGCCCACTGGAAATAGCCACTTGGGTCTCCCAGCCTGCAACCCCCACTTCTTGTTTCTCCCCCTTCCT
>NW_009600189.1:9563-14224 GCF_000690535.1 Cariama cristata
TTTGCACACCACAAAGCTGCCTCCCCTCTGGGTGTGTTGAGCTCCTTGTGGGCAAGGAGCCTTCCTGCCCAGTGCTCAGCCATGAATAAGCTGTGGATGAGCAAATCAAACCCTCTTTATGTCGCAAAATATGTATATGTTTGCATCCTCGTACCTGTGGATTAGATGTGGCTGGTAGTGCTCACTATCATCAGTTTCCCAAATCTTTCCATTAGGACATCCCAGTTTTGGTTAGAAGGAAGTGAAAAAGGTTTCTAAAATCAGATGTAGCAACAAATTTATAAAACTGGCTAACTTTTAATACCTATGACTGAAGCAGTTCATGCTAAACATGTGTCTACCTCAAGCTGATTGGGTTAAAATTGCCATCCCCACACCCCAAAAAAATGTTTTTCAGTTTTCATACTGGTTTTCCCACACTGTAACTATTTTAGAAGTCCTGTGCATTCAGTGTCAAACTGTTACAAAAAAACATCTCATTGTTGTCTCTGTGGTGGTATACCCAGGCTGTGAAAAAGAAGCAGGCTCTTCCATGTGGATCTATGTTTTACTGGGAAATCTTTTGCGTGGAATAGGTGAAACTCCTATCCAGCCTCTGGGAATTACATACATTGATGATTATGCCATTGAAGAGAATGCTGCCTTATACATTGGTAAAATAATTTTTTTTCCTAATATATTTTTCCCCAGAGGAAACTGATTCATTATGAATAGTGGAATGAATGTTATTGAATTCACTTGCCCTAATGGTTTTGTTTGCATAATTTCCAATTTTAAAGTTTATTTAACAGTCATGTACACTCAAGGGACCAAGTTTTCCTTTAGTTATTCTAGTACAGTTCCATTATCTTAATTTGTGGCAAGAATTTGACCTTAGGTTCCTGCTGTTACCCTAATCTTCCTAATTCTTCTGGATGTGGACTGCTGAGCCTCTGTGCACATTCAGTTCTCTGGAAAGTGATAAAAAACATGTAGTCTTTTAAGCACTTTAAATAGAATTTCAGCAGGCACTCAAAATATTCCCTCCATATTCAGGTAGAATTATAAACAATAGTTCTGAGGCTTTAAAAAGTTGGTATCAGTGCTTTCTTGTTGAGTTCATCGTCTGAGGACCTCTGCACATTCACCTGAAGTATTACCAAAAAATCCTTCCCCATCAGCATCTTGTCTTGACAACTTTCCAGCCTAGGAAAAGGCAAAAACTCAGATTCCCTCTGTAAAAGATTCAGTCTTCCCAGATTTTCAGATCAGTTTTGAGAATTCAAAATAGTCAGAAAGTTTTGCTGAGAGTGTATT
Organism: Cariama cristata; assembly: GCF_000690535.1. Lineage (NCBI taxonomy): Eukaryota > Metazoa > Chordata > Aves > Cariamiformes > Cariamidae > Cariama > Cariama cristata. Next base: position 10,860 of record NW_009600189.1, read on the forward strand.
GAAACATGTTACTATTGGGTACCAAAGCAAAGTGGTTTTTCAGCCTATTCAGGCCCCATCACAATTTAAAGAGATCAGTCAACTTAAATAATTGACATATGCTCTCCAATTACTTTAATCTAGTCAGCTAAAGAGTTTCTAGCAATTATAGGTTGGTGCTGCTGTTGAGTTTAGGCTGTTAAGTTCCCTGACTTTTTCCCTTTACACTGAATTTCATTCTTTAATTGGATGATAACAAATAAGGTCGAAGTGCCAATGTAGTGGGGGAGATTTTATTGTTGGCTTTTTAATTCTTGAACATGTTCTAATTTATGTAACTAATGTCCCAGAGAGCAAAAGCTGGTGCAGTATTTTAAGACTGTGTTGCCTGTTACCCATCACAGGTCATACTTTGCTGTTAGGTGTTGCAAGAATCAGTGCTCATTTTAACTCAGAAGTGTAACAGTCCCCTGTTTTCTGTTGCAGGCTGCGTTCAGACAGTTGCAATTATAGGACCAATATTTGGCTTTCTTCTAGGATCTCTGTGTGCCAAACTTTATGTTGACATTGGCTTTGTAGATCTGGGTAAGTCAGAAAACTCAGGTTCTAAAAATTCAATCAGGCTCCAAAATGGCTATTTTAGGCCAAGAACTATCTAGTTATCTTCTAGGCATAAGGGGCTAGCAGAGATAGAGCAGGCACTTTATGAAATAAAAAAGATGACAGCAATGCAATGCACCATGCAGAAAAGACTAGCAAGAAGAATGGGGAGGAAGTAGGGGGCCTGACTCTTCCTCAGCCCCAGCAGACCTGCGGCCGGTGTCCCCCAGGAGATGCCCTGGTGAGGAGGCTCTGGGGGGACATCAGGCATCGGGAGGAGGCAGGAGAGAGGCTCAGGATCCTGTCGAGGGCTGTGTGCGTGCGTTTTGTAGTACACTGTCATTGCCTAGAAGAGCAGTCTTGCAGTGGGTGCCAGGGCTTCTGATTGCCTTCCTCCTGAGAAAACACCTTCCACCCTATTTTCCCTGGCACTTTTGTGCAGAACAGCCCGACCGAGAGCAAGTGTGTGGCCACCTGGCCTACCCCATCTCCTAGGCCTTGCAGCCTCTCCAGGGGCATGCGAGGAGCACGCCTGGGGACCGTGCGGTGTCAGGGGAAGGGTGCTGCTGTGTCACAGGAGTCAGCAAATCCTTGTTGCCTCCCGAAAATTGCTCCTGTGACCGTGATCGAGATACACAGCACAACTAAACCTGGTGAGCTGGGGGTGGACTGATATGGAGAAAGTCCCTGCAAAATCACCTTCCTTGTTATCAGCAAATATTCTTGAAAAGTGTTTAATTGTTTCTCCTTTTTTTTTCCCCACTTTCTCCAGACAGTGTAACAATAACTCCCAAGGACGTTCAGTGGGTGGGAGCCTGGTGGCTGGGTTACTTAATAGCAGGTGTGATTAGCCTTCTGGCCAGCATCCCCTTCTGGTTCCTGCCGAAGCACCTCCTGAAACCAGAGAGCAGAAAGGACTCCAGTACCTCTTCCGAGCAGTCAAAGTTCATCACTGAGGATAACAAGGACCAACACAAATCTTACCAACAACAAGTGAAGATTGCTGAGATGGCAAAAGGCAAGTCACTAGTTTCTTTCCTGACCACTGAGTCTTTCTCTCACTAGCTTTTTACACTTTAAAACTTTATACTTTCTGAGGCTTTATTTTGATGGCCTCAGAATTACTATTTTCCCTCAGATGTCACTCTCCCCCTAACTAGTATGCACAAAAAGGGTTTTTTCATTGTTCCCTAGACCTGCTGTTGCATGCAGAATTTCTCCAGCTGAGATTTGTAAAATTATGCTAGTGGCCCAGCAAATATCATGAAACTCTGCAAAAATTTTTCATTCACACATAGTGACTGTTGCAGGAGTAGGGGTCAAAAAAATCCCAGTTCTTGCTAAACTTTTTTCTTTAAGTTCATTCATTAAAAACCCACATACAATATCTGATCAGAATAAGGATGGGCACAGAATAGATATACTATTTTAAGAGGCTATCTGGATCTAAACAAAAGCTGTTTTGCACAATTGCATTTCCTTGGCCCTACTTTGCCAAAAGCATTTTCCCTCACTACTTGAATCTGTAATTCAACATGTCCGTGCTTACTGTCAGCTGTGCTGAGCACTCTCTGCCCTCAAATTAAGCTAAAAGATGCTATGTCTGTTGAGGACACATAGAAACCAAATCAGTCCTGGTTTATGATGGAAAGAAGATATATAAAACAAGACATCTCTTCTGGGAAATTGATGCTTAGCATTTTGCTTCACTGTTCCTCCATCCAGAAATGGGGGAGCTCTTAGAAGCATCATGGGACTTCATGGATTCCTTCTGAAACATTCTGCAGTCATTCTGTGGAAGGTGCAAACATGTCACAAAGCATTATTCACAGCAGTTATTCTCTCTCTGGCCTGGTTGTCATTTCTGCTGTTTTGTCTTGCAGATTTCTTGCCATCACTGAAGAACCTCTTTGGGAGTCCAGTTTACATTCTGTATTTGTGTGCAAGTATCATTCAGTTCAATTCTTTAATTGGCATGGTGACATATAAGCCAAAGTATATTGAGCAACAGTACGGGCAAACATCTTCAAGAACTAATTTTGTTATAGGTAATGCTGTATCTGCTTCTCGATATCTTAAAAAAAATGGACGTTTTAGGAGTGGCATATACATACATATAGGGAAAATTGGATATTTTTTTTAGGATGCATTTATTTCTTCTTCTTCCTCCTCTGGCTTTAAGTAGTAGCTCATAGAAGATGAGTTATTTCATTTGTGCTTTAGCACTAGTTAGCTCTGAGTTTATCTGTGCAAGAATTACTGCTAACAATTACAAGATTTGATACTTTGTTTCTCATTTTACTGGAAATTTGAAAAATAATGTATGTACAGCACAAGAGAATAATTGAAAAGAGAATTAATTTTAAAGTACTCTGCATAAATTTGTCATCAGACAGATCTGTTCCCTTGCTGGCTTCCCATATATTTCAACGAAATGAAGATCAACTCAGCAAGTGCTAAAGGACTGACTATAAAGTAGCGGTCATATTGCCAGTGATTTCCTACTTTCTGAAGGGGTTGGTGTTAAATAAAAGGACATCATAGTCATATCAGTGATCACACAATACATGCATTAAAAACCTAACATTATCTCATTGTGATTCTGATGAAGGAAAAATAGGTATTTCTGCCCTGACTTTACCTAAGAGCCTTTCTCTGTTGGGAAGTTAGTCTCCCAAGCCCTCCCGTACAGCACAAGAGAGAGAGGTGCTGCTTCTGCCTTTGGGTACCAAGGTGGCCATTTTTGGAGATGTCTTCAGGATGGTGAACTTCACTGCCCAGCTGCT
>NW_009600189.1:14255-17163 GCF_000690535.1 Cariama cristata
AGACTTGGGTTCAGTTCCTGAAGTCCAGGGATTCAATAGCATTAGACAGCAAAGAGGTTTACATCTATCCAATACAGTGGGAACTGCCTTGTTTCAGAGCAGCATTAGTTGCACAGCAACCGAGGTATATATACGCAGAAAAGCTGTATTGATCCATTGTGCTATGTTAATTCCTTAAAGATAGAAGCTGGAATTTCCTGGCACGAAACTCCTCAAAGCAAGAAGAAATCTTCAGAGGTATATTCGATGGCCAAAGAAAGTCCAGAAAACAATCCCTACATTTAGTACAGTACTTCTCATTGTATTTAAAGATTTTCTGGAGCTAAGCTTTCAGGTATGTGCAAACTGAGTGAGGATTTCACAAAGCATAGGGACTATATCCAACAGAGAATGTGTGATGGCTTGGCCAGGGAAGGATCCTGGCTGAGTGGCCATCCCTGCAGTAAGGTGGTTTTCCTTCCTCCTTTTCCTTTCTCTTCAAATCCATCCTTGCTAAGAAAGCTGAGGGCTGACTAGAACTAACAGTTTCTATTTCCCTTGCCCTACCACTTCTCCGATTTCTTCTTCTTTTTTTTTATTTTTTTTTAAATAATTTCTATCACAATCTCTTTGACAGATATGAGAATTGTCAGAGCAATTTGAAGCACTATAAAATAAATCAGCTGGCAGTCATAAGAGGGTATTTTTCAGTAGTCACAGCCCAAGGAATGTGCAAGGAAGTAAAATGACTCCTGCTGTGTTTGTATGATTATCCTTAAATATATGCACTTTGCTATCCACACCCTCGATGATGCCAATGTCAAGCAATGGAGTTATCTGTAAAGCTATGAGACAAAGGCATAAACAAAAGGGATGCATCGGAATGGACAGGCAGAGTGCAGGTACTCTCTGGCGCATGACACAGCTCCCGGTTCCAAACCCAGTCCCCTCTCACAAGCAAAAGAGAACAGGAAAACCTGTTCTATAGTGACTCTTAATTTACATATGCTACATTTTGGGTGCTGCTTCTAAATCCCCTGAAGTACAATTTTCATGTATGTGCAGAGTGAAAAAACCACTGCCCCAGTGAAGCTCCCTGGACCTCAGCAATAACTGAGCTGGGCTCATGTACTCCGCCAAGATACTGACTCCTGGGTTTGGAGGACAGAACAAGGCTTTTTCTAACATCAAACAGACCTACTAGCATCTCTTCTAAGCACTGATTTTTGCCACATGTACAGGTGGATCAAACACTTACCTGACTCAGAAATTTAAGGGATCCTAGTGCACTTCCTAGCAGGCAGATTAGACAATGTCATAAACTGGTGTTTTATACCAAGTCATTTGAAATCATAATACCTCCAGTCCCCTGAACAAACTTCTGAATCTTCATCTGCTCTATGAATGCATGTATGCTTTGGTACTTGCTTGTGTTTCACATGCTCACTTGGCTCAGCACTGCTAGGCATCAGCATGAACTAAAAGCTGCAAACCACATACACAGCCCTGTGCAAGGGGGGAATTTAATGTGCTGGAACTGGCTAGTAAAGCTGGGAAACTCATTTTCAGTAAAAATGAAATCCAGCAAAGGACACCTTGCTTGACTGTGCAGTATCATTTGGTGGTTTCTGTTTACATCTTTTCTGCATGTACTGAATGGGATTTTTTTTTATTTTTTTTTTTTGTCTTCTTGTCCATATCTATCAATATGGACACTGCTTTGATCAAAGCTGTCCAGGTAAAGATTAATTGTGACCCAATTTTACATGTCTCCTTCAATGCTCTTCCACTTGATTGCCTGAAGCCTGATACAAGAGAGCCCATGGGGTATACCTATCTTTTGCTGCTGCAACACCCACCTAAGGGAACATTTCAACAACCAAACCCAAAGAAATTCCCTAACTCTCCTAGGCACAGAGGTGATGACATACCACTGGCTTTCTCCCTCTCGGAGACTTGTCTAGGGGACTATCAGTTTCACAGCTGAATCAAAACAGAAAAGCAGGTCTTGCTCCAGAATTCCTACCACTGTAGGTAAAACCAAATTTGCCCTCTAGGAATCACAGAATCATAAAATGATTTGGGTTGGAAGGGACCTTAAAGACCATCTAGTTCCAACCCCCTGGCCATGGGCAGTGACACCTTCCGCTAGACCAGGTTGCTCAAAGCCCCATCCAACTTGGCCTTGAACACTTCCAGGCATGGGGCATCCACGGCTTCTCTGGGCAACCTGTGCCACTGCCTCACCACCCTCACAGGGAAGAATTTCTTCCTTGTATCTAATCTGAATCTTCCCTCTTCCAGTTTAAAGCCATTGTCTGTTGTGTTATCATGACATGCCCCTGTAAAAAGTCCCTCCCCAGTTTTCTTGCAGGCCCCTTTAGGTACTGGCAGGCTGCTCTAAGATCTCCCCGGAGCCTTCTCTTCTCCAGGCTGAACAACCCCAACTCTCTCAGCCTGTCTTCATAGGAGAGGTGCTCCAGCCCTTGGATCATCTTCATGGCATCAGCTGGACTCACTCCAACAGGTCCATGTCCTTCTTGTGTTGGGGACCCCAGAGCTGAAGGCAGTACTGCAGGGGGGTCTCACCAGAGTGGAGTAGATGGGGAGAATCCCCTCTCTCAACCTGCTGGTCACGCTGCTTTTGATGCAGCTTAAGAAATTGGAAGATCATGATCTAAACCTTATACATAATCTCTCTGTCAAGGAACTAGCAAAGAAACATTTCCCCAGGAGCAAGTTTTTAAAAGCAGTCCCAGCACCTTCATAGGAACAACAAATAAAATGCTCTGACTGAAGATCTTTTATATTTTTTTGCTTCATCTTATTGCTGCTGCTGTTCTTATGGCTGAGGAAGATAGGCCATTGAGCCAAGGTTTTCATTAATACAGATTTTTCTGTTTGATTTCAGGTCTTATCAATATTCCTG
>NW_009600189.1:17186-22483 GCF_000690535.1 Cariama cristata
CTGGAGGACTGATCATGAAAAAATTCAGAATCAATGTTTTAGGGGCTGCAAAACTCTGCCTGGGATCATCTTTCTTTGGTTACCTTTTGCTTCTCTCATTATTTGCAATGGGTTGTGAGAACTCGGATGTGGCCGGGCTGACTGTGTCGTACCACGGGTATGCGGGGAAAGGCACACTTCACCATGTTTAGTGCTATTGCAAACCAAACTCCTTCTTCATTTTATTCCACAAAGTACATATTGTTGAAAAGAGAATGACTGACCTAAATATGCTTCACAGAAATTTGATTCAGAGTGGTGGAAACCGCTCCATCTATTCCAGTGGGCATTGTGTCAGAACCCTTTCATGACTGTCGCCTTCAGCCTGGAGGGGTTTATGACACAAGTGCAGATTATTTTTCTGATTACTTTTTAATTATTATTGCCGTGGGATCCATCCTTTGAGCCTAGAGATTTCTGGAAATTTGAGGAGCTCAGCAGGGAGGGTGAGATTCAATTAATTGTTCCTTGCCTTTGTGTGCTGCTGAATAACCCGTGGCATTTAATAGCCTCTGAACCCAAAATTTAAGGATTCATGGATGAACCATGAATTAGCCATGATGTTAACTACGAGGTACCCCTGAGGCTAGCACTTTTTGGTCATTTTTGCCCATGCAATTACTCTGTAAATCTGACATTTCGGGAGGAGTTTCCAGCCCCAGGAGCTGCTCTGCTGGTGACTTCAGCAGCAGCTGGCAGCAGTTGGCAGATAGCTGTTGTGCAAGGTATCAGACCCCCAGTTTGGATGAATCCCATTATGATCATTTCCTCACTAAGTTCTACAGCAACCATTTCTCATGAGTGACTCACTCCCCTCTTTGCCACTGGAATAATTACACTCTTTTGTCCAGTTTTGTTAAAACTGCAGCAAGCCTCAGATAACTAAAATCTTAGAAAATGCATTAATAGAAATTTTTAGCTGTCTCCCTTAATAGAGTAGCCACTATCTCACAGTAGGAGGTGTGATACTGTGAAAGTCTTTTGATAACAGAGAAATAAGAATTTACAATGCTGTATGGATGTGAAGAGACAACACTTTTATGGACTACAGACAGAAGGCTTGACCAGGTGCACCTGGAAGGGAACATAACCCATGATTTGATAATGATTTCTTCCACGTCTGCTAGAAAACATAATCACAATTTCTCTTTCTCCCCAGAACTAAGTGGTTGACTGATTATGAGCAAGCCCTGTTTTCAGAGTGCAACTCAGGCTGTGCGTGTTCCAAGAACGACTGGGACCCCATCTGCGGGGAGAACGGCGTTACCTACGTTTCTGCTTGTCTCGCCGGCTGCCAGGCATCCAACGGCAGTGGGAAAAACACCGTAAGACAATCTTTCATTTCCATATGTGATGTGGTAGTTTTCCTAATACAACCAAGTTCTGTCAGAGTAAGTGGATTAAGATTGAGTAAGGCACATTCGCCTGAGCCCTAAACTCCTCATTTTTTTTTAACAATCTGCCACCCACATTTAAAACTTTCTGAATTGCTGTTTCCGTCAGCAATCCCAAGCAGAGAATGTAGGAGAGGGTTTTTTAGCTGTTGGCTACCAAAACTGTTTAAAAAACCTGCTAAATATATTCATCAACAGTAGAGACTTTATAAATTTCTCCTTCAATGAACAAGCCTTTTCCTTTAGAAAAACATTTTTCTGTTTGGACTTAACCTTTCAGCTACCTAGAAAAGCATGATGTACAATTCCTGAACACCCACTTCTCTGCTCTTTAGGTTATCATACAATTTCGCCCGCTGTCTTCCAGGTATTTTTTAACTGCAGCTGCGTGGGAACCTTGGAATCTCCTTCACAAAGCTCCTCAGCTGTGGTGGGACCATGTCAAAAAGGAAATGAGTGTCCAAAAATGTTCCTGTATTTTCTAGTAATATCGGTTATCACTTCATATACTTTGTCAGTAGGTGGTACACCCGGATATATACTGCTTCTAAGGTAAGAAATCATTTCTGCTAGCATTGCCAAATGTTTTCAAGGTGTTTTGACATGTGTTACTGGGTCTCCCTCCCCCCTGGTATCGTGAAACATTTTCAGCTATGCAAGGTGGCTTTTAATTTTTATTTTTATTTTTACTGTGAATCATCATGAGGCATCCTCATAATTTGACAATGAGTTTTCTATCATTGAAGCAACAATGTGTTTATGATTATCTCTACCAGCAATACCTTTCTGCTTTTTAAACATGATATAGAAGGCCTGGTTATCATTTATATCAAATTCCACTTCCCTTAATGCCTTTTACATTACCAGAATGGTGTTAAACAGCCTCCATGCAAAAGGAAATTAGCTCTGTACACTTCAATGTGTGCACGTATGTGCTTATAGGCAGCCCATTTTCCTCACTTGCTATGGATACCGATCCACAGCTACACAGAGGTGGTCTAACCCAAATCCTCTATATAAATTCTATTCTTCTCCTCTAGTCCATTTTATTATTCCATATAATTGTTCTGTCCCAGATTTCTCTCTTCAAAACAAAGATAGATTTAGCACGAGATGTTTTGGGGTTTTTTCCTGTCATAATAATCACAGGTTTATTAAATGCTTGTCCCAAGGAATTGTTCCAATACGTACTTAACTGCTGGAACTATTTGTCCATCACCAAGTGTAAGCTTTTAAGCTAATTTTAGAAAGTGCAAAAGGAATATAATACTACCAAGCCACTAATCTGGATTTTTGTCAGCTTCTTGCAGTTTTTGGATTCTAAGTGCTGCTCCGCTCTGTTCTGGAAAGCTTTCTTTCTCGATTCCTCTTTCCAAACTATTTCCAAATGGGTACATTCCACCTCTTAAACAAAACAATGGTAAATACAGTTTAGCTAGTCTTTATTATTCTTGTGTTTTCTTACCCCAAAATTCTCTTTGTTTTCGAATGATATTTTCTGGAACAGGCCCTGTCTTATTGCCAATGTCTTTATATCACATGGAAAAAGCCAATGCTAGAACTGGCTGAACATAGGCTATAAAAACCTAAAGAAAGTAATGTAACTTCTAACTACGGTTCATGCACAGTACTTGAATCAGAATTAATACTGACATAGAGACTTTCAGAAATGGTTGAGGTGAAGATCCTTCTCCACTGTGCTCCACAAGCACTGCCAGTGAGATATATGTGATATATGCCTTAAACCATGTAAGCTGCATAGCTTTCCCCACCCACCTTGTAGGGTTACCATTGTGCATTGCAAAAACACATGGTCTCTCTCTGTCCCTCTCTCTCCACGAAGACACTCCAAGAAGAACAATCATATTATAATCCATTTTAGACATTTTTTACTGAAGCTTACGCATGACTGAAACTGTCTAGAGGAGGAGGAGGATTGACGAGTTGAGAACTTGTAGCAAAGCCTTCAGGATTTCTGCCAGATTGCCCTCAGTGGTTGCTTCTGACACAGGGGGATTTTTCATTGTATAAATATGGGCATAGGGCTATGCAGGCATGCAGTTTCCTTCCCTTTTCCCTCCACATGATGTCCTCTTTCTATCCATAAAACATATGGCAGAAAATTTACAGGTATGATACCACAGAGAGCCTTGAAACCATTGCTGCCATGCTCATCTTCCTGCTTTCCATCTTGCCTCCACTGTAGAGGTGTCTGGGAGGAGGCATTCATACAAGCTTAAATCACACGGACTTACCTGCACTCATCAAACCTAAGAACGTGCTGTCAAGGGATTTAATGCTTAATGGATTTATTTGGAAAAGCTTAGAAAGGTTTTCAATAACGATACTAAAACATTTTGTTATATGAAATCAGCAAACCAGTTTTATAGGTTCTGCTCCAGAGCTTTTGTTTCTGTTGGAAATCATTTTGCTTCAAGAGCAATTTAATTGAAACTGAGAAGTTATGTGTTTTTCTGCCGGACTGAAGGCACCCAAATCTGATGTGCAGCTAAATAAAACATGTTTCTGTAAGTTCTATCCTTTTTTTTATTTTTTTCTCTGCAAATGACCTGTGGGCACAATTCCACTTTAAGGTCACGCTTTCTTTTCTGAAATCCATCACTGACTGACTTTCCCTGAAAATCTGTCTGAACTGAAAGTGTGCTTCTGTTCCCATAAAGAAAATTAATGCTCTTTGAAAACAAGCAGTCCCAAGGTCAAATTGCAGACATTAAGTATTTTTTCCAATTATCTGTTTTAAAAATTATTCAGTATTCAGTCAGCTCTGATAAGATTCCAGCATTTAAGCAAGCTGATGTTTTCAGATAGGCAGATAACGTTGCACCTGCCATGGAGCACAAATACAGCTAAATCCCTAAAAACCTATAAGATTTAGTGACATTTACTTCAAGGGTTTACAGGACTGAAATCATTGAAACATGCTTACAGCTAGAGACTGAGTCATTTGCTGAAATGTCTTTTTAGTGGTATTAGACTAATTACAATTGCCAAGGAACTTGGGAAAGCCCTAAAGTTTTGCAGAAAAAACCCATGCAATTCAGATAGCTGTTGTTCAAGCACAAGCTATTAATAGCAGGTGATTAGGCAGTGAAAAGGAAGTCTCAGATGTCCCTGAGAGGTTTGGCTCTCAGGATGTCAAAGAACTCGTGTTTCCGTGCAAAGACAATATAAATGCTCAAACAATTTTTTTTCCGTCTGAAAGAGAAGATTTTTTTTTGCAGGATATAAATCCTATGGAATACCTAATAAATATCCAGTTATTGGTCTTATTTTCTACTTTTTGCTTTCTGTGCATTTGCAGTTGGCTAAAAGGACTTCTAGTCTGAGGCTGGGTTGTGTAGCATGTATCTGATAGGAGGGCAAAACACTGTTCTTCTGACTCAAAATCATATTACATTCATGCCTGCATAGATGTCAGTGCCTGTATAAGCCACAATATATCAGGCTGTATGATGATAATCCATGATCAGGGCATTAGAGAATAAAGCACTCAGATTACAAAGAGAGATGCACACAACAATTTTTTGACCATCATACTTTGGTGTTGTTCTCCATTTTTGTCCTTTTCCATTTTCACTAGATTAAGGGAACATGACCCAAATACCATTTACAATATGGGTTCCTAATGTTGTTGCAGCAGCTACACTGGGAAATAATAAAGCATCACTGATGGGGATCAAAAGAGCTAGCTCTGCAATGTATTTATTATTTTTCAAAAGGTATTCCTGATTACAATTTCTGCAGAAGCTGAGTCCATCCGAGTTCAGAGTACACAGACTGGACCTTCAAAGTGCTATGTTTACCTATAGTGACAACTGGATTTCAGCCTTTTATATATATATA
>NW_009600190.1:0-13461 GCF_000690535.1 Cariama cristata
GTCTGTGTGTGTTGGGGGCCGAGACGCGTGGGTCGCCGGGGTGTTTTGCGGCCCCGGGAAGCAGGGGCTCGGCGTGGGGCAGGCGATGGGAGGGTGGGAAGTGCCACCATGTTGTTGCTGAGCCTCGTCAGAGCTCTGGAGTTTGTGGCCTCTTCCCATCGGCCTGTTGACCCAGCCGAGGGGGGGCTTTGGCAGCCCCCCGTGCACCAGAGTTTGCAGTGTGGGCTTCATATATAGTGGAATCTGTGGGGGTTTTTTCCTAAAGAAACCTTTCTAAAACCGTATGCCTCTGGATTGTAACAACTGTAAATATTTGTTTGAAGGGAGGTGAGTGAGGGAAAACTCTTTGTTTTGGTGGTTTGTTCTGTGGCGATCCTTTTTCTTTACCTGGGGGTGGGTGTGCATCCGCTGCCACTTCTGGGGGAACAGCAAGGGGTTTCAGCTCCACGCTTTTGAAGAGATCGGCCCTTTTCCCCAGAGGTGGACAGGCCCAAAGCATCTCCGAGCATCTGTTGGCAGGGACAGAGGATGGGCCGGTGATGGTGGCTTCTCCAGCGTCCAAGGCTTCGCCACGCAGTCCATCTCTCTGTGGCTGTCGGGGGCAAGAGCTGCTTGTGTAACACAGGTACTTGTTCCAACAGGAACCGCACTGAAACATTTTTCTCCTCCCCAATCCTCTCACCGGTCATGTTATGTATTACCAACCGACTGTCAGAAGGTAATAACTTTGTGCGTGCAGATCTGGACTTGTTAGCTACAGAAAATGGCTTTAAACCCCACTAGGGCAGTAGGTTAGGGTGTATTTGCGAGTCCTGTTGAATCTGGTAATACGAATGTGCTTTAGGGGAGCGTGGCTGTGCATTGTTTTAACCTGCAGTAAAATCCAGCCTTAGGAAGGTGTTCCAGCTTTTCTGTGATAAATGGCAGAGCAGGACCAAGTGAGACTCATGGCACGTCTGCTCTCGGACTTTCACTTCTCATTTTATGTACAGCTGGTGTTTATTAAAAAAAAAATAAACAGGAAAGGGCCAATTGACTGTGCATATCTCCTGGAAACTCGGCCAACTATCAGTGCCTTTGATATTGGGCTCTGTGTGGCTGGCTATTGTTTCCGCGCGGTATGGGCTGTACATTTTTGTTCACGCCGTCCGGTAAAAGGTGTGAGCTGAGCCTGGCTTCACGGGCACGAGGGAGCTGGGCGCAGGATGGCAGGGAACAGGGACTGTGACCCTGTGAATTGTTTGCTGCTTGAGCAGCCATGATGCGTGCTCGGTGTGCCTCCTCAACCAGCAAGGACTGCCCTCGCTATTGTGCTTTATACAAGAGATCTTAAGAGCTGCTTATTGCAGGGTAGGTTGGAAAAACATCCTAATTCCTGCAGTGCTTGGGAGCTGTGAACCTCTGTGTGCGTCGGTAAACAGAGTAGAAAACACTCCCCCCACGCTCCTTCCTTTATAAAAAAGGAAAAGGAAAAAAAAAAGAGGTGCCTCTGCAGCAATAGTTACAGGGTGATTGTAGGTAGGCTTTGTTTGCGTGCTTGAAATAAAGCAAAAGAATACTGTGGGGAGCAATCTTGGGCCAGCAGATTTTTATTATTAACACCTGCTTAAAATATTTACCCGGTTAAATCAGGCAAACTCCACATGGCCCATAAGTTACATCTTACAACTTTCCAAGAAAGACTTCTCTAACTGGAAATTAAAAACAGTGTCCAACAAACATTCTTGAACTCCTTCAGCTCCTTGGCCAGACAGCTCGGATTTTTTTTCCCCGGGTACGCCGTCCGCTGCCAGTAGTGGATGCTCCGGAAATCGCTATTGCGAAAGGAGCGAAGTAAAACGTCAGTTCTCTTAACAGCAGGCAAAGTTCACTGGGTGTTGACCGGTGGAAATACGTTCTTCGCCGCACAGCCAGTGCGGTTATCTGAGCAGGCCGAGAAGGAATTGCTCGTCTCGAGGGAGAAAGCTGCTGTGGTATTACAGGGATGAAACGTTCGCTGGTGCTGAGCTTGGAGAGTCAGAGCGTTGTGTGTGAGCAGTCGTACCTGGTGGGAGCACCCTCTTGTCCTCATTGTTTAACCCACTAGCTTTCCAGCCTCCCTTTTCTTTGATTGTAGGCCCATATTTACTTTTTTTTTGTCAGAAAAGCAGACTTCCCTGCAGAGTAAAGCCCCTTGACAAAGGCTCTGAGCTTCTTGGAAGTAACCAGTGGACTGCTGGGTGTCGGAATATAGACTGCATGTTAAACAACTTGTTATTTAGACTCTGAAAAAGCATGTGGCGATTACCTGAGAATGCACAGCATCGGTTTTAAGTCTTGTAAGCCGTCAGTAATGACCTGCACGCCTGCCTTGCCGTGCGGCTGGTTTGCAGGACTTTCTTCCACAGTACTGGTATGGTATGAGTGGCTCCTAAACTGGTTTCCTAACAGGTTAAAACAGAAAATAGGTGTCAGACCAGAGCCTGGAGAGGGAATTCAGAGCCATATGTCTGTTTTCTGAGTGGAAGAGCAACAGCAGCAGCAATGTCAAGGCTTCTTCTAATTAACCTATTAATGATCAGACTCCTGTCAATTCGCCTATTTAAAATTCATTTAGAAGCTCTCCTTTTGTGTTTCTTGAGTAGATGCAGGGAAAGTTCTTCACCCTAAAAGGTGAGAGCATGTTCTTCCTGCCTTTTCTTTTTTTCCATTTAGTATATGTTTTCTAGTCAGCCGTGATGTGTTCATGTCAGGTTCAACCTGTGCCAGGGGACTGCAGCCAGCTTGAAAAAGTTGGGACTCTGGTTTCCAACTTTAAATATCCCAGTGTAATTTTTAGTTTCTGGATGACTTGCGTGAAAGTGCTTTTTTTCCTAGTGCTTTGCAGCTAATTTTAGCTCTGTTTCATTTAGCAGCAGTGGGTCAGTAGATTTCACAAGCACCAGCAAGGAGCAAAAAAGATGTTGAGATCTGAAAGGAGGAGGAGGAGAAATTGGTGGGGCAGTGAGATGTAGGAAAGATACTTGAGGTGGTGGTACCGAATCTACAGAAGGGGAAATCTGCACTTATTTCTTCAGCTCTTCTGTAAGGAAACGGGGGCAGTGTGAGCACCCAGAAGCGGCTTTGCACTTGATTTTGGAGACGGTGGGTGTGGGTGAGCTGACTCTGGGCCTTGGAGAAGATACTGGTGTGCTACACGAGGGGGACATTTTGGACTCGGATGTATCCTAGGTAGGGATGTAGGGATCCCAGTTGTTGATGCCAAGCAGCAGAAGAATGGAGGTGAAGATAATGGAAAGTAAATCTTTGTTTTTGAAGTCTTCATCAGATGGCTTTGGGTGTCCTCATCCCTGCCTTTTGAAAATGAAGCCCGGTTGTTTTCTTGAAGCATTGTTCTTGGGGTGGTATGGTTGAACAAGGAGCACAAAGGGGCTCCTGGAACAGACTTCTGCTCTCTTGCCGCAAGGGAATGGATTTCGTTCCTAACCTGCTATTGGGCAAAACGCTCTGTGATAAAGGTTATTTTTTATTTCAGCACAGCGTATAGCGAAACACTGAAACGTGCTTCTTTCTTCCAAGCGTGTTTACACATGTCCCTCTTCATTATAGCATCTAAAGAAACAGCAGAGGTACAAACCCAATTGTTTTCCATTTCTCTTGCTAACATTATGCTGCTGCAGCATTAAAACATCACTGCCAGATTGGGTCTCATTAAGTTAGGTGCTGTGCAGAGACATAATAAATTGCAGCTCCTGTTCCAGAGCCTTATAAACGCTCAGAAGTCAGGGGAGTCATTGTTCTTCCAGCCTCGATTCAAACTGTTGAAAAAGAACAGCAGCTAACAATCTCTGCAAAAATCTGTTTATCTGGTAAATATGTGGGTGGTTATTGGCAATTTTACCAATGATCATCTTCAGGTTAATAATCTTAATACATCTTGATCAGGTAGCATTTAGCCCTGAGAAAATGTCATCTTGCATAGCACAGCTTCAGGAGATTTTGGAAAATGTATTCCAAAAGGTGCTTAACACCATTACATTAGATTTCGCTGTGAAACTTTCCCCTGTCTAGCTGCAGAGACATCTTGACACATGCAATCCTGTGTGAGAATAAATATGTGCAAAATGAGCTCAGATAGTTGCTGGAAAAAAACAGAAATGTTCTTTGACTGTCAGAGCTTAATATTTCAGTCTCCCTGGAGCCTCGCGCTCTAATCCATGGACCCCCACCTGTTTGTTTGGATTCATTTTGTAAATACAAGTTACTTTTAATGGGGGAATTTGGTGCAAGAGGGCCTTCTCTTGTTTACCTCTCCGCTGGAGTTAATGCAAAGGGATACCGATGCCTCCGTGCCTGGGGTTCCTGCCGGGAGCAATCCTGCTGCCGCCTGTGACCGTGAACCTCACGGGGAGCACGAGCTCAGGGTGGTCCCTTGCAGGAGAACCCGGCCCAGCAGCCGATCCCTGGACGGCGTTAGTCGAGGATCAAGGAGGCTTTGTCTTTAGGCAATGCCGACTGACCGCTCCAGTTATTAGGAAGAGCAGTGAGGACCGGGACCGGACTGGATCGCCCCTGCGGTTGATGTCAGGACTGCCTGCGCTCTGCCTGGGATTAAATCACAGTGAGGGTTTGCTTCAGTTTAAATACCAACCTGATCCATCTCTTGAGTGAGAACAAAGCTTTCATTCTGAGGATCGGCAGCTTAATGTTAGGCTTGTTTAAACAGCTTCTTTAAAGGGTTGGGTTTGTCTCTGAGCAGAATGTCAGAGCGAGTGTGCTGAGCAGATAGAGCAGCCTCTGCTGCCAACTTCTGTAGCACCTTTGATGCAGACTCATCCCCAGGCGTTCTGCGAGAGGGGAACTCGCCGCCCCGGCTCTATGAACTGCTCTTTTGTTTTCCTTTGCCCCATCTATTTTCTTCAGCCCAGTCAGTTTCTTTTATTAAGTAGATTATATGTTTTGCTCAATAGGAGCTTTTCTTCCCAAGTAAAAAGAATGCTGTTGGCGTAAAAAATGCTTTTATTCACTCCTATCTCCTTTTGCTTCGCCCCGGCGTCCCCAGCTGCTCTCGAGAGCCCCCGAGAGATGCCTGGCGGGGGGGCTTTGCGTACCTGTCCGTTTTCTGACCCCCACCCAAGGGAAAGCAACAGTTGTTTTTTCCTGGCTTCTGGTGTTACTGATATGAGAAGAATTTTCCCTTCTGGTTAATCAGACTTGAATTACTGGACCCACGCGGGTCGCCCTGTAATTCTGCTCTCTGCCGGAAGCTCCCCGGTTCCCGGCGAGCCCCGGTGCAGACAGACCTTTCCTCCCTGGCACGGCCGGTGCCTGCGGGAGCGGGGCCCTTCTCGCCACAGCGCTGGCAGCCGGTGGTAGGTGATGCTTAGGGAGGATATGGCTGTAAGCAATGGTAGACATGTAGCCTGGGCTTTTTCGTAATAAAAATAAAGACAGAGTCGACTCCTGGTTGCGTGAGGGAGGCTGGAGCTGGACTTCAGCTTTACCCAGGGATCTGACCGTCTTTCCTAAAATTTGAGAGTGCCTACCTGCAGCCTAGAAGTTATGGACAGGAGTATCTGGAAAACCCCTTGAGGGTCTCTCATGAAAGATGCAGAGAAGTACACACGTGTGCTGAAGGCTTAATTTTCTTTGTTCGCACTGCTCTCCTTGGCATAGGGGGTTTTGAGGTGCAAATGTAAGAATTGCTGTTAAAAACGAGCAGTTGTCTCAAAGGGGGAACATCAGCTGATACCACCACGAGGTGAAACGAGGCCGTGCTCTGTGGGGCATACCCCTCCTTAGCAGGAAACTTCTGCTTTCTGCACCGAACAGATAAGGATCTTCTTACTCTGTCCCTGTGCACTGGGGCTCTGCCATCCTACCTTGCAGGTAAAATGATTTTTTTTTTAATTTCTACAAATGAAAGAGAGCAGATACAACCAGCTCCTCTGCATGCCTTCTCAAAGGGATGCTTAGTTTCAGGCCAGATACTTCAATAAGAAGTTTACAAAACCAGTTTTATTAGTGCGTTGAAGCGTTTTGTTTACTTCTGAGCTTCTGGAAGCAAAACTGCCATAGCCTAAGTCTTGGGTTTGAGACCTTAGAAATGAGTCAAAGAGGAACAAAGTTCAGTTTTGCTGTATCTAAATCAAGTTGAAAAGAGCCTACATGGTGAAATGTCTGTGGTTTAAATGTTTTTAATTTGTACCTTGAGTTTTTGATAAAGTAATAAAGGAGATGCTTTAAAACACTATTTCCTTTTAAGTATACTTGAAGGTAGGAATGTGCCCTGGCTGCTCTCTCCTATCTCATGTTTCTGAAAATCTCTATTATAACCAACCTTTCTTCCCCTAAGTGTGTGTATTTTTCAGAACAATTGTATTTTCTGTGCTCTGCTGACCACTAGAAAACACTGTGCTCGGAGCTGTTTGTCAAGTTAAACATTAGCGGGGTGGTTTTTTTCCCTTTCATTGTAAAGTTTCTCCTTAAAAGCTGCGTAATCCATGGGTGTAATGCTCTCAACCCTTCTCCGTACGGTTCGGTCTCAGGGTCTTCCCTGTCCATTTTCTCTTCTGTGTCCCTTTTCCTTGGCCTGTGCTAAGTACATAGTAATAACCTGCATTTGCTCACGATCTTTTTTTAAAGACATCTCACTTAACAGCTCTTCTGGGTTTTACTGGCTTTTTACTGCTTCTGCAGTTTTGAATCTGTTGGTTCAAAACTCACCAGCATCTGCATTTAGCCTGCCTGAAATACTGCAGCCCACCTTGGAGCTGTTAAGCAGCTCACAACAACAGCTAGGAAAAGAAGAGAGAATTAAGTGAATAGTAATGCAATTACCCTAACTGATTTACCTAGGACACTGGCGATAAGGGATAATGGGTGTCTTCCTCCTAAACGAGCCCTGAAGTTGGTCAGGACCTGCTTGTTTTTCATTAAGCTGGAGGTAACATGCCCCCGGCAGCATCACTCTCTGCTGCGCTTTGGACCGTGGGCTGGCTGGGAGCAAGAGGCTCTTCCAGTGCCGTGAATTTCCTTGAGTGCTGATGCTCCTTAAATCCGCTGGTCGCCAGAGATGGTGTGAGGGAGAGCTCGGCGTTTCCCTTGCCCCGCGGGAAGGTGGCTGACACACACGAGTGTTAACAGTGACTTGGGTGTCTTTAGACCAAGAGGGTACGTGCAGACGTAGAGGATTTAGCTGTCGGACTGGGGAGAGTTAACTGTGGCGCTTGAATATTTTAAAACACTTCTTCAAATACTCTCTACCTGAAAGACCATTTCTGCAGCGGGTAAGTACATGTTTCTGAATCCCTCCGGGGAGGCTGAAAGATCTGATGAAAGCTGAAGAAAATACTGTGTGCTGCTAAGCAAGCCCCACCCGTCTTCTTGACATTGTTGTATTCGCTCTTTGTTCCCAAGGATGGCGATGCCTGGGGATTTGCTTACAGTTTTTCAGGCAGCTTGAGAAAAGCACAGTGACAGCTGGGAGGTGGAAAAATGTGGGAATCTGCCTTGGAGTTTCTCCTTCGCTCTTTACCCAAATAATCTTCGTGGAGAGCAGGCAAAAAGCCAGGAATTTATTTGACCCAAGGTAGTGTCTCGGATCAGGAAAGCAGATAGTAAATAAGTGGCTGATCTAGTTGGGTGTAGCACGCTTGGCTTGTGTAGTTGGTTTGAATTGATTTTGTTGTGGCATCTGCCAACTGCTTATTGTCTCCTGCGAGCTGGGGTGGTCGTCCCTTGCTAAGCCGTAAAGTGAGCTGAGGAAGCCTGGACAGCGAGTTCGAGTGAAATCAAGTCTGTCAGTTTGAGTAATTGTTGTTTTCGGTTTGAGTTCAGACCCTAGGTTGGGTTGGGAGTGGAGCTCGGTAAAATCTAGCCTAGCTTACAGGGATGACTCGGGTCATCGCTGTTAGTGGTTGCAACAGGGGCAGGGAAAAGGGCTGTCTGGATAGTCATCTTCTGGAAAGGCTCCTCTGCTTCCACGTTGTATTTTGCGCTTAAATTCGGTTCTTGCGGGTCTGAAATACTGGGTATGCCTTGTTCTGTTCCTAAAGCCAGTTCTTCCTGAGCCTAAGAATGGCCTGTTCCCTCTGAAATGCGAAATTTGAAGAAGAAAGTTTTCTCTTGTTGGAGCATTTGGTCTCTGGTGGGTTTTAAGGAGGTGGTCTTGTCTTGATTTCTGCAGCTTTGACATGTTTGTGCTCCGACTGCAAACAAGCAAACTCCACGTGTGAAACGGATGGCGCCTGCATGGTCTCGGTCTTCAACCTGGATGGTGTTAAACATCACGTTCGGACCTGCATTCCTGAAGCAAAATTGATTCCTGCAACCCTTCTATTGTCTGAGTTCAGAAGATCTGCGTAATACTCACTGCTGCTACTCTGATTTTTGCAACAAAATTGATTTAATGGTTCCCAGTGGTGAGTAGAGAGCTAAATAAATGGTCTGTTTGAAGTGGGGAGGGGAGAAGCTGTCTGGTTGGGATTGGGAATAAGGAGTTCTCGGCCCTGTTTTCACTTCTTCCCTTAGGTTGCTGTGTGAACTTGAGTGCTAGGTTTATTTCCTTGATCTGTAAAGTGGAAATAATAACAAACTACTTCAAATTAAAATGTGAAGTTGCTTGAACTCCCCTGTGGCCAACAAAATGTCACCAGATGATGAGGTTGTGCTTTAGGATAGGAGAAGCTTCCAACGTGTGGGGTTTTTTGCAGTTTTGCTGCACTCGGTAGCTCCATGTTGTGAGACTAAACAGTTAAATATCAGTTTCTGCTGCATGATGCTCTGTGCCTGCGGCGGCCTGAGGACAACGTGTGTTCCCTGGGCACAGCTCAGATCCCTTTTGTGGCGCTGAGTTGCACCGTAGCCTGCCCTTTATCAGATAGAGTTGCTTTCCTTCTTCTAGAACTGCAAATCTTTTCATTGATGAGCCACGAGCATGGGAACGTTGCAGCAGCTTCAGAGTAAAGTGTGTGGGGCGGAGAGGTGCCTGAATTCTGAATACGCGAAGGGGAGGCAGCCCTGCCTTTGAGTGAGGGTGTGGGAAACGTCTGCTTCTTTCCAATTCCTGGGACAGAGAGGGCATGCAGTATTTCCTCATACCTCATCACTCTCCGTTTGGGGCTGTTATTTAGTGGGTTGTATGAAGACTGCAGGATCCGTTTTCCTTGGGTGCAGTGGGGAAGTCTTATCTGTTCTCAAAAAGACAAATAATTGTCATCTTCAGGTACGAGTCTTCACTGGTGGTTACAGAGCGAAGGGGAAGGAGGGAGAAATGAGTCCTTACTTACTGGGTGTTTTTTTTTCTCCCACTTGGAGAGCTCAAGTGGAAGATAAGCTGCAGGCTGTTCTAGCAAATTCAGCCCAGAAGAGGCTCCTGTCCTGTTTTAAGCAGCAAGTGCCAATAATCCCTGATCCTACAATTGAAGCACCATCTTCTTTGGAGGGTTTTGGCTGTAGTTTGCCTGCCTGATGACTTGATCAGTCCCATGTTAACGCTGTTACTTGCTGTGTCCTCTACCATCCTGGAACAGCAAACTAAAATTGTCCCAGCTCTGAAAGGATAATTAAAACACAAAAAGAAAGTCCTTAAAGAACGCTTGTGAAGGAGTGATAATTTTCTGAAAGTGTCTGTTTTTCTCCTCCCTTTCCTCTCAAGGACACCTGAAAGATAACGAACCCCCGTCGAGCTGGGGTCCTGTGGAGCTGGTGGCGGTGATTGCCGGACCTGTCTTCCTTGTGTTTGTTGTCATGATCATAGTAGTCTTTGTTTTTCATCACCACCAACGAGTCTATCACAATCGTCAGCGGCTGGACATGGAAGACCCCTCTTGTGAAATGTGCCTTTCGAAGGATAAGACCTTGCAAGATCTAGTCTACGATCTCTCCACCTCTGGCTCTGGCTCAGGTATTAAGATATGTCTGGAAATGACGAATGAGAACTTGTAATTGTAATGGAGTAGTCTGTTCTGGGCTCCTGGTTGCCACAGCTTTGCATGGCTGTGAGGCTGTTGCCTCGTCAGCCTGTTCAGGTTGCCTTGTGATGAGTAATGTGGAGGGCATGTTTTAAATTCAGTCATGCAGTAGACGCTGTAGCCACGGCCCCGTGTCAGCGTTCAGTGCTTAGGCTAGGTAAGAGCAGTAGTTCAACTCCTCCTTAACAGCTGATGTGTAAAAATAGTTTTGTGTAGCTTCCTTCCTTTCCTGCAAGAGGATAACTCAAATGGCTGCATCTATTTCAGATTTAGCCTTGGAACTGGATTTGGGTTGGAAACAGGCATTAACTGCTAACCTGTGGGTTGTTGGCTTTCAAAGGAGGATGCAGGATGTCACCTGCATCAAAGCTGGCAGGAAAACGGGAAAGATCTCAGCAGCTGAAAATTTTACAGTGTGCAAGTAGTGCACTTGGACAGCCCATCTCATCTCAAAGAACCCTTGGGTCTTCCGAAGTGGACGACGTACAGCATTCACTTCTGTAGCGCTTGGAAGAAATCATCCCTGGAATAGATAGGAAAGTCATCATTTTATTCATGACTTTGAACTATGAAAGCAGTTAGGCTCAAAAAAAAAAAAAAAAAATTAATTTTTTGGAGCAGATGGAAGCTGTAGGATAATCCACAGAGGCAGAGAATATAACAACCTGATACTTGACCAGGGAATAAACCTTTAGCACCACATCTGCTATATATAAAATGTTTTGGGATCTCTTCTGTACACACTGTCAGCAGGTGAGCTCTGTATTTTACCTAAGAGGTGGCAGCTATGTTAGGACTCCTTCCTTAAGAGAAGTTCTGGGGCTTTACTGCTTTTTAGCAGAGTCTGTCTTCGACGAGTTCCATTCTTTGCATATTCAGGCTAAAGTTACTTTGATCTGCCATAGAGCAGGAGTTCCACAACTGCTCCGTGCCTGATCACTGGCGGTTTGCAAGCTACTTCAAAGTGATATGCAGATGCTGCCCAAGCCGCCAAAGGGCACGTCCTACGCAGGAGCTACCACCGTTTGCTGGTTTGGGTCTTGCTTAGGCTGCTGGTTGCTATCAAAGGTAGAGCCTTCTAGGTTTAACGATACTCTGCTTCAGACTGTGGGGCTTCAGGAGTTTCTTTTGCTGCAAGAGGCATTCATTCCTCCAATTTCTCGTCTGTAGGTTTGCCGCTTTTTGTCCAACGGACTGTGGCTCGGACAATTGTCCTTCAGGAGATCATTGGTAAAGGCCGCTTCGGGGAAGTGTGGCGTGGCAGGTGGCGTGGAGGTGACGTAGCTGTAAAAATCTTCTCTTCACGTGAGGAGCGTTCCTGGTTTAGGGAAGCAGAAATATATCAAACTGTTATGCTGCGACATGAGAACATCCTGGGATTTATTGCTGCGGATAACAAAGGTAAGAAGTGCCTCGGTCCCGAGAGCAGAGACTTCACCAGCGTGTAGCCTGCTCTTGGGAGCTGCATTCCTTCACTTGGATTTACAATTAAATGGTTAAAGACAACTGTCGGCATGCTTTTCAAATAGTTGAATGTTTCTTGCCAAAAGATGGCAAAATTACTGCTGTTGTTGAGAGGCGCAATGGTGCGTTAGCTGTACCTTACAAAGACGTGTTTTGCCTTAAAGTTCTTTACCTTATTTGCACCCAGGATGGCTGTTGAGCTGCAGCCTCACCCAGCAGCTCTCCTCTGTACCAAAAAGATAGGGTGCAGAATGCTCACTGGTGGTGTGCCATCCCTGCATTGAATCTGTCTGAGCACCGTCTCTTTCCTGCTGCAGATAACGGAACGTGGACTCAGCTGTGGCTCGTCTCCGATTACCATGAGCACGGATCTCTCTTTGACTACCTTAATCGATACACAGTGACTATTGAGGGGATGATCAAGCTCGCCCTGTCCGCCGCTAGTGGGCTGGCCCATCTGCACATGGAGATTGTGGGTACTCAGGGTAAGTGCGAAGTTTGAAAAGGTGCTGGGAATTCCTGAGGGGAGAATAACGTGGAATTGAGGAGGGGGGCTGGTGTGCTGCACAGAAAACACTGACTGAGTCAGCCCTGCTTCGTCTGGTCAGTATTGACCAGGAATAGACTGATTGCTTTGGCTGGCTGGAAAGTGGGTTAGCCTTGCGCTAGCTCCTGGGAGTTATATCAGCATTTCACATCCCCATCCTAAAATTGGTGCTGCTTGGGTGGGATGTTAGCGCAGGCAGCAGCAGAATTATAAACTCCTTACGTCTCTGGTGCCTGGGAGGATGGAGTTTACATCCCTCTCGAGGCCTCCCGATGCTACTGCATCAGCGTAAGTGGAGCCTTTGCATACCACAGGCTGTCAGCGCTGCTCTGTTCTTCAGTGTACCCAAACAGGAAAATGTGTTGCAACACAGAGAGTTTAACTAACGCCCTGAAATCCGGTACTGCCTCTGCGCCAATTTGACTAACAGATTTCACCAGACCTTGACTCCTGCTACTTTTTATTTTGCTTTATTAGGAAAGCCTGGGATTGCTCACAGAGACTTGAAATCCAAGAACATCTTGGTGAAGAAGAATGGCACGTGTGCCATCGCTGACCTTGGTCTGGCCGTCCGGCATGATTCAGTTACAGATACGATTGATATTGCGCCAAATCAAAGGGTTGGAACCAAACGGTAGGAGAACGGTGTTCTTGGCCAGTGTTCAAAGGCCTTGGACTGTGACTAGCAAATGCCTGAGCTGCTGGTTGAGCACTGGTGAAATTCTCTGTCTTAAGCATTTCCAAGTGTCTCGCAGAGTGTCAGCATTGTGCCCAGATTGATGTTGAAGGGACGTCAGTACCTTCGTCTCCAGGTGCCATCAGGCTGAGTGGTTCAGGCCAGTTACATAAACTCAGCACCAGGGAGTTCATGTAATACCTGCCAACGAGCTTGGCATTCTCAAAAGCCTTTTGGGGCCTCCTGTCTGGAGCCTGACGTGCTTTTGGACGTTTTTACCTCTTTCCCAACTTGCTATTCTTTTGGGGTTATTTTGTTCGTTCTATTAGACCATGGGGCCCAGTTCTGTTCTGATTAAGGCTGTGCAGAGCAGAGTTTTTGTGTCTGCTGGGAAGTGCTGTGTGGGCAAACTTGCCATTTACTGTCTTCCAGAGAATTCCCTCTCAAAACTAACGTGCTGTTCCTTTTATGTTCTGCAGATACATGGCCCCTGAAGTCTTGGATGAAACCATTAACATGAAGCATTTTGATTCATTTAAATGTGCCGATATCTACGCCTTGGGCTTGGTCTACTGGGAGATTGCTCGAAGGTGCAACGCAGGAGGTAGTACCCTTCGTGTGTCCGTGCCATCGGCCTGGCTTGCTCCTGGGTTTCCCAGCCTTGGTGTTTCTGTTGATCAGATGTTTGTGAGGTTTGAGGGGACCCTGGAGAGCAGGGCTGCGGGAGGATATGTCCGTGTGTGTTGCTACCGAGGGAGTTAACAGAAGTGGCCCGCGAGGGCTGTTAAGACTGACCCGTGTAGGGGAGTGGGGGGTAATGA
>NW_009600190.1:13492-18481 GCF_000690535.1 Cariama cristata
GTTAATGCTCTGACTGGCACCTGATGTTCCTTTGGATGGATTTTAAGGAAGTGCTGGTGCTGATTTGGTGGGTGACTTTCTTCCCCCAAATCGGTATAAATGAGTGTCTTGGCATATCGGGCTGCAGGCAGGAGTGCGGCACCATCATGCCTGTGCCGGTCCTGCTGCCTTTGGCTCAGTCGAGATTCAGTGACCCTGCCTCTGTGCTGGGAGGTGTTGATCACAGCACGCTGACTCTGTTCCAGTTTGGGCAGCTGCTTTTGATTTCCCCGAATTCTTCTTGTAAGCTCAAATCCCAGATTCTTCATTTCTGTTCTAAATAAGTGCGAAGTGTTGACGCATCTCAGCAATGAGTCATGTAGTCCAAACCAGTGTCGGTCTGCCTTCAGTGAGCGCAGTGGTGACAATCCATCCTCCCAGGAATTGCATTTCCCCTTCTCTGCCTTTCAGGTATCCACGAAGAGTATCAGCTTCCATACTACGACCTTGT
Organism: Cariama cristata; assembly: GCF_000690535.1. Lineage (NCBI taxonomy): Eukaryota > Metazoa > Chordata > Aves > Cariamiformes > Cariamidae > Cariama > Cariama cristata. Next base: position 13,983 of record NW_009600190.1, read on the forward strand.
ACCCTCTGATCCTTCTATTGAGGAGATGCGGAAGGTCGTATGTGATCAGAAATTACGGCCTAATATCCCAAACTGGTGGCAAAGCTATGAGGTAAGGTCTGCTTTCATCTTTGCATCCCCTTCCCCCTCGATAAGGTGAGTAAAGAGTAAGTACTGTAAGTTGAGCTCCAATTCTAGGAGGTGTGGAGGCTGTATCAGCGGCCCGACAGGCAGCAGCAGCCTGGCAGAGCGATGTGGGGTCAGGGGAGAGGAGAGCACTGACATCTGCCGTTGTTTCTTGCCTAGGCACTACGGGTGATGGGTAAGATGATGCGAGAGTGCTGGTACGCCAACGGAGCGGCTCGACTCACCGCCCTCCGCATTAAGAAAACCCTCTCGCAGCTCAGTGTCCAGGAAGATGTGAAAATCTAGGCTCTGAGCCCCAGCAGGAGGAAACTGCACAGAAGCTGCCATGCTAGAGTAGACGTGTGATGGAGGCCTACCTCGTGTTTCTGCCCAATCTACTGCTACCAACCAGACAGCGTGACCTACAGGCTGCTAGGTGGGGTGACGGAGCCTATTGAATTGCTCTCTTCCCTGCTTGGGTATGAAACAATCAGAAACCTTTTATGATCACCTCCTGACAGCGTGAAGACTTGAGAGGGACTTAACCTGAGGGATCTCAGCCATGACCATAACTCTTGTTTCTTTAACGGAAATCCCTGTAAAGTTCAGTGCGTGCGGTGCACCCTTTGGCAGTGTTTGAAGCCGGGGTGCTAGGTGCTGGGAGTGGGAAGGGAAAGGGAAGGTTTTTTCTTGCCGTACTCTGAGGAATTTTTTTTTTCCAGGGACTGGCACGTTAATGCAGAAAAAGCATTTGCAAAACAAATGGTGCTCCCTTCTGAGAGGCTGAGCCTGAACAGTTTATCAGCTTCACGAAACCATTTCCCTCCTTTTTCTTAAGCTTGAAAAATTCTAAGTCGAAAACAGAAATCTGACTGGCTGTCAGTGTGCGCAATGGTGTATGCATGCGCGAGGTGCGCGTGTCCCCTGTGCCTGTTCATCTCCTTCCGTAGACGTGCGGTGTCTGCCCGTAGGGTGGCTCATCTCTGTTCGTGCTTTCTGTGCATGTGCAAATCTAGAGTGTCCTTTTTTTGAGCTGTGCGCGCTGGTGCTCTCCTTGTTGAGTAGTGAGCATTGTCTAGCTTGGACAGGCTGCTGAAAACCAGATCCTTGGCTCTCCGATGGGTGCTGTGGCCTGGCTGTCCCTACGCTGGCTGCAGGATCTTCCCATCAGGTTGCCTCACTGCCACCCCCTCCCTTTTTTAAGAAAAAACAAATGAGGAACTGACTTCACTCCTGGAATCCAGGGGGTTTTTTGTCTTGAGCCCCTGGGGTTTGTAGTTCTTGGTAGGGTGGAAAGAGAAACCTGGGGCGGGGGGAGATGCCACGGAGCCGAGACGCGTGTCGGAGATAGAGCAGGCACTGCGCCCGGCTGGAAGGAGACCAGGCCATGGGGAAATGCAGGAGACCGTTCCCGTAGGAACACAATTCCCGAGTCCACCATCCAGGCACCCTCACAGGCGCGCTTGGCAGCGTGGGGCATTCTCGGGGCCTGAGCCGCAAGGGGCTGGGGGCCGGGGTGGGCTCTGCACCTCCCGAGGGGCACTTGGCGCTTGGCAGGATCTGACAGCGGGGTGTGGGTTGGGAGATCGATGTCCATCTTTTTAATATACATATATAAATATCTCATAATCTGGAAGTGGCTGTGTATAACTTGTGGGGTGGGGGGAACTGCATGAATTTTCTTTTGATTAAATGCCGAATCAGGGTGAAGTAGAGTTGGTTTGACTGTTGTCTGCAGCTGGGCCTAGCAAAAATGGGAGTAGGTGAGGGCTGAGTCTGTGGTGCTGATGTCAGCATTAATTAAAGGCGGTCTGGGAAGTGCCGGTTGTTTGGTGGTTAGGTCAGTATCTATGGTATATAACTCTGAAGCCATAACTTTTAACTGGAGTGGTTTTGATTATTATTTTTTTTATTATTATTTTATGGGAGGGTCTGGATTTTAACTTTTTTTAATATTGTTAATTCTTTATAAGAGAAGAAAAACAATCTATAATTATTACCTCTTGACCTGTTTGTTTGTAAAGAAATTACTGCAAAAAAAGAAAAAAAACCAAATGCACACAGCTCGATTTACACTGGAACTGTTTCTACTCAAACCTTGCGCCTGCTCTGTAAGGTGAGGTTTCATCTCTGCTCCAGCCACCGGGGTTAACTTTTTTTTTCCCCCTCCCCTGTTTAAACACTCTGTTCTTGCTGTCTGTGTATCTGTCTGTGTGTCCATCTTCCCCCCAACTCCCTGTCTTGTCTGTGACTTTGTGTAAAGTGAGAAGTGTGTTTTTTGCATCGTGTTTGGAGCCATTTTGCATCCTCCCGTGGAGTTTAGCAGTCGGGCGGTGCGGAGGTGCGGTGGGAGGGCCGGCAAGACTTCGGGCTGGTTCACGGAGCAGCGTGGAGTGTACGCTTTGTGAATGTACAGCTTCCCTTCCCTTTCCGATTTGTTCTGATTCCTATCTCAGCCAGAGGTTACCGTGTGTCTCCAGTACCGTACGTCCTTTAACCAAACCCTTCTGCGTTTAGAAACCGAGGTGGTGGGCCCTTCACAGATACCCTAAAGACTCTTCAGCTGCTCTAACAGGACCCTGGCAATGGCCCGTCCAGGCGGGTTGGGGAGGAAGCCTTAGCGACTGTGAAATAAACTGCCGTAGGAAAGCCCATCACGCCGGTAGGTACGTCTGCCGCACGCTCCTCCGTGAGCTCTGCGGGCTCTCGTTTCCGAGTACGAGTCTCCCGTCCCTGTTAACTGCGCAGGCTGCTTCTCGAGGACACTAAATCAGCTACGTAACTTGCACTGAGTCACTCACCCACCCCTCCAACTGTAGCCACACATGCATCTGCCTCAGCGCTAAACCAAACAGCCGACAGCGGAGCGGTTTCAGACCGGATAAGGTTAGAAGGGGTGAGGGCAGGACAACAGGGTATCCCCTATAAGCAGGATTGCAGAAAACAAACCTTGTTTGTAGAGAGATGCCATCGCGAGGTGGTCAGAACCCAGGAGGATCCGAGATGGGAACGCTGACTATGTAGCATTTATACAGCACTTTTTCATGCAAACATGTGCCAGGGGGGTGCAGTGCTTACTTAGCTGAGCGGTAGCAAACATAGGAATCGCTGCCCGGCTCTGAAACGTGCCCGGCTGCAGCAACCGTGGAAAAACGCAACACTACAGACAGTTCAGGACAGGGGTCCGACACTGCAGCAGCTCAAAACGAGGAAGGGAGACGTCAGATGCTCGAGGGCGAATCGTGTTGGGGGGAGGCAGAGGTACGGAGCTTGTGCTTCTTGTCTGTGGCGCAGGGTTTATCGGTGGTACGCTGGCTTCAGAACAGATCTCTTGGTACTTATCTGCCCCTTTTATTTGTTTGGTTTTGTATATTTTATTAGAAATGGACTGTAAAATAGCCACTTAGACACTTTACCTCTTCAGTATGCAAATGTAAATACAATGTAATATAGGAAATCTTTTGTTTAATATAAAACAAGGCTGTCGATTTCTGCTGTACATTATTAAAAGTTTGTTTTATTCACGTGAGGTGTCAGAGTCTCCTGCGGTTTGCTGCGAAGGGTTAGCCGTGGCGTAGAGGGGTAGGAACTGAGTGGCCAAGACTGATAATGCTCACGGTGCCCCGGCCCCCAGAGAAGTGTCTGGGGAGGGGGCCTTGTTCACCCACAGCTAAGATAATCTCCCCGGGAATCCTGCTCAGCAAATCTTTAATGTTGAATATTCCCCTCATTAGTGGAGATGCAGCTCCCATCGTCTACCGTGCTCTCGGGAGATGCCTTGATCATAGCAGAGGTGAGCGGAGGATGTGGCAGAGTGGGATTTCCGACCCACACGGGGATCGGGTCTCCCTCTGAGGGGGACAGTAATCGGCAGCAGGAGGGGGTACGGTGGGCAGCTCCCCGAAGCATCCCCCTGGGTCTCCACACACGGATAAATCTCAGTCTAAACTGCCCAGCATCCCTATGAAATCCTGTTTGCTCGGAGGGCAACCGGTGCTGCACAAACTGCCCCCGATAATTCTCCCTAATTAGAGCCTCCCGTGAATGAGCATGTTGTGAGCGGATCAAGGGGAAAATCCGCTGGGGCCTGGGGTCCCCCGTGGGCTCAGACTGCTGGGGGTGGTGGGGAGGGGGAGCCGCCATCTGGGCTCGCTTCTCCGCGCTGTCCGTCTTTGTCTGCGGCTCCTGCCACGGCCCCTGGGAAACTCCAACCCAGTCCTGGAAACGGAGGCAGTGGGTGAGGTGGGAGTATCCTTTTTTTTTTTAATTATTTTTTTTTTAAGCAAAAATTGTCTTTATTCCTTTTTTGGGAAATGTGATGGGAAAACTGGGCTGGGCTGGCTTCTGCCAAGGGGCCGAGTCCTTACCTGGGCTGCCAGATTTTGGGAACAGGA
>NW_009600191.1:0-18883 GCF_000690535.1 Cariama cristata
GCCCGCCCGCACCCTTCCCCGCCTGCCGCAGGCAAAGAGCAAGCGGCAAACTGAGGCGCGATAAAATCACAGGAAAGGGGAGAGCTGGGAGTCAGGGCTTTTGGTGTTCTAAGAAAAAGCAGAACAGAAACCACCTCATCTTCAACCAAAATCGTCTTAGCAATTAAAAACAAACAAACAAACAAACAAACAAAGACACACCAAACAGAAACCCTTCAATTTAATTTACAGATGACAAAAAAACGTTTTATCCTACACCAAATTCTAATTTTGGTAATTTAACCTTCCCTCCCCCACCAATCCCAAAAAGCAAGGCCATTATTTTTAAATGGAAAAGTCTCATACAAAATGAAGAGAGGCTGTCTTACCTTGGAGGGAAAAAAAAGGACAAAGCAAATACCCTTAGTTTTCTACCATGAACCTTTCTGGGTTGATACCTTCCCATATGTCATCCCAGTATTTTAGCCAAACTATTGGCTGAAAATGACCCAGAACACAAATTCCTCCAAATCTCCTTTTCCACCAAATGCTCTTCTCCTTGGAAACCAGCCCCAGCCCACCCCATGGATTCAGTGGGCAGGAGCAAGAGGTCCCAGACACCTACATGCAGGTCAGGGCAAGTTACACAACAGAAGGAAGAAATGAGGTTACCTCCCCCAGTCCCAGCACCTGCATAGCACCGTTAGGCATGGGTGGCATTACTGCTTGTGCTGAGGTTGCTGTTGCTTCAGGGTTTTGGTGGCCTTTTCTGCATTGCACCCCTCACCAACAAGCTGCTCGTACCATGGAGCCCGCAGGGCTGCAGCACAGCCTGGCAAAGCTTTGCTGGTACATGCAATGGTACCACACTTTCACCCTCACACATGTGTCCCCATGGCTCTGCCACTCCGTTTTCCTCCAGAAGGCAACTGGCCTGCAAAGCCCCAAAGCTCCCACTGAGTACAAGAAAACCTCCTGCCTAAGAAAATAAATGTGTTCTGCGCTCTCTCTGAGCTACCCACAGCAAAGCAAATACAGGCACAGTTGGGTCCCACCACTGCCTTGTTCCTTAAAAACATGTCATTTCAGTCAAACCTTTTCTGGCACATCTGGCCGTCATTAGATAGAGAAGAGAGACAGTTACTGTCTTCCTTCTGCACATAGCACAACAGGTGCTATCGGGCCAGCGAGCTGCAGTCTTTGTATTGTACCTGTCATCCAAGACATTCATAGCCCAAACAGAAATCATGCTGCTTCTGCAGTGGGAGGGCTTGGGAGCACCATCCCCCAGGAAGGTGTGATGCCCAGGGCACTGAGCTGCCCATGCTAGGTGCCATTTCACAGCACCAAATACAGCAGAAGGGAAAAGAGAGGCAGGCAGGAGGACAGCAGCTGCCTGCCGTTCCAGCTAGATGTCCAGCCTCACAGTGGGTGGTGGAGATGACCTAGGTAGTGACAGTGACCCAGACAAACCTCTCCATTTGCAGAGAACAGGCACAGATCAGGCTGTCTTAGTTGAGTTTTGGTATCTTGCGGGTAAGGAATCTCTTGGTGCAGACCGGGTGTCTGCAGACACTCAGTGGAGACTGTTTACCTAAAGTGAGTTATAAAGGTTGAACTCAAAATGCACTTGTAAATAACTGGCTTGTGTTTTGGTCTCTCTCGTTGGGATGGTTTTTTTATCTGCAAGGAATGCGGCATCTTCCAAAGCCCGTCTCCTCCTTTGTCCCTGTGTGGATGGGTAGGTGGCACATGGCAGGCTCTGGCCACTGTGACTGTGTCTCCTCAACATACATGGGATATCAGCATGTCCAGGTACTCCTCCATGTAAGGTTCATGTCCAACCTTCTATTAAGGTAAATAGGAGAAAGGAGGTGTGATGGGCACAGACCTTTTGCAGAAGCTGGAGAGAAATGCCAGCAGTGGCATTAGCCATTCTCCTCTTTTTAGTGATCCAAATCCAAGGTCTCAGATCAAGGCAACAAGAAAAGGGACAAGCCAGAGGAGGAGCTAGGACAATCACCTGATTTGGAGCCATCTCAGGAGCTGCCAACAAGACAGTGGCAGCAGCAATGCCAAGGACCTGAGAAGGCAGCCACAGGGTCTGCCTTGTGAAATAGCAAACACTGTCTTGGCACAAGGCCAGACATCGTCTAGCTGACCTCTGCACCCCCTCATTGCATCCCACCAGGTAAAGCTTTCTCCTCATCCTGAAGTAGACTGTCTGAGCTATCAGAGAAGAAGTCCTCCAGATCCTGCTGCCTCATCTTGGACTCCAGAACAGTGATACGCTGCTTGAGCTTCATCTGGGCATCATTGTACTCTGTCAGGAGCCGGCTAAATCGGGTGTGCAGGGTGTCCAGGTTCAAGGCCAGCATGTCCAGCTTCTCCTCCACGCTCTTTCCTTCTGTGCTTGCCTCTGCAGCTGATTCATCTAGCAGCCCTTCCTTGATCAGGATTTCCCGGCCACGGTCCTCCAAGATCTTTTTGGCATCAGGATACTCTGTGACTGCTTCCATAAGATCTTCCTTTGACAGGCAGAAGAGATCAGAGTAGCCCAAGCTACGGATGTTGGCTGTGCGCCTGTTGCCCATTTTGCTCCCTTTAATGTTGAGGATGCTGATCTCACCAAAGCAGCCTCCTGCAGTGAGTAAAGCGTACTGAGTCATTCCATCATCCGCCACCACGGCCAACTTCCCCTCCTTGATGATGTACATCTCTTTCCCAATGTCTCCTTTCCGGCAAATGTAATCCCCTGGGCTGAACACCTGAAGGCGAAGCTTCAGCACCAGCTCCACCAGTAGACCTGCCTCACAGTCCTGGAAAATCCTCACCTTCTTCAGTGTCTCCAGGTGAACATTGATGGCAATCTCTGCCCTTAACTTATCAGGGAGATTCTTGAGGACTTCCCGTTCATCTACTGCTTTCTTGTTGGTCCACAGGTAGTCAAACCACTTGATAACTTTGGTTTCCATGTCTTTGCTCACCTTGCGGAACTGCATGTAGTGTTTGATGGCATCAATTTTTGCCTGGAACTCTGCCCTGGTGGCATTCATGTTGGATATCATGGATCCAACATTTCCCACAATGGTGGCAAAGATGAGGACACCAATGAGGAAATCAAAGATCACAAAGAGGTACTCTTCATCACGCACAGGGGGAGGGGTCTCTCCAATGGTAGTCAAAGTCAACGTAGACCAGTAGAGACAGTAGAGGTACTCCCGGGTCAGATACCCATATTCAGGGTCTGTGACGTTGGGATAGACCCAGGTGTCCTCTCCAAAACCTATGGCCTTGGAAATGGCATAGTAAATGCACGCGTTCCAGTGGATGATGACCAGGATGTAAAGAACCAAGTTGCTGATGCGGAAGATGTTAGGGTGGCTGGTTCTGGTCTCAGTCCTACCAAAGAACTCAAACATGCGTGAGAAGTGCAGCAGCCTGTTGAAACGCAATTCAGGGCAGTGCCATCCCACAGCAAAGTATGCCAGGTCTGTGGGCAGGATGGAGAGAACATCCAGCTTGAACTGTAAGGTGTGGATGTAGTTATCCCGTAACTTCTTCAGATCCTTAACCAGGAGGCCCTGTTCCAAGAAACCTAACAGAGAAGCAAATGATACAATTATCTTGGCTTATGTTCAGCTCTTCTGCAGGCTTGTAAGCACTTACGAGAAACGTTTTATGGTATGCCATGCACATGTGTGCGTATATACACAGGGTCATCCAAATATTACCAGTTCCATCTGATCTACTCAGTTTACAAGCTTTTCTTATCACTCAAGCCCTTCATCTGGAAAAAGCCACCCAAAGATATCACTTAGGGATTTACTCTGTTGCCACAAAGAAATGGGGACACAAAGGTTTCCATCCTCCAGATCATGAATTATTGCAGTTCGGACAGAAAATGTACAGCCACATGCCGTGTTCTGAGAACATTAAATTCTACTATTTTTCTGTGTAGATAAATCATTAGCTTAACTGAAGCAAAATCAGAGATACAGACTTTCAACTATGCCCAAATACTAATAGTAATGCAGGTCATTTTGTACAATTATTCAAAAGTGAAGTTGAAAGCTGGGATGATTAATCTTTCATTCTGAAACTTACTCCATTTCTCAGATCTTTTAACTAGATTCTTTCTCTGGAGACTGCTTCATGCTAGCAAGTACCAAGGTAGACAAAACCCTTCTTCCAATGGAGCTGTAGATTAGACCTCTCCTTTGCAGCTCATCTCCATTCTTAGGGGATTAAAACAAAGCACTCACAAGTCAGGATGCTGCTTCTGCTTACCTGTGTGCAGACGGATCACTATGTCCCCAATGTAGATAGAGTCTGAGATGTAGTCTAACACCAGCCAGAGGACAACATAGGTCTTTTGCAGGTCACTGAAGCAAGCCCTGGAGGAAGGTCATAGAATAGGCTGGCAAGACCAACAAATCTCCATATCATCTCCAACTATTACAGCTGAATATAGGCTGATTCTAAAGCTCCTAGCTCTGCAACAGAGCTTGGCCACTTGACCTTCTTCTCCTAGAAATTAAAACCCACTCTGAAAAATCTGCTCTCCCTTGACCTAGGTAAAGCAACATCTAGAAACCACCTCCCAAATGCACCTTGCAGCTTTACCCCAAAATCACGGTCCTTTCCAACCAGGGCCAGAGGATGGATGCTCTGCCTTTGCACCGCAGAAGTTATAGTGGTAGGGGGATCCCTTTCCTCTAGGTTCCCACCAGCCCCAGCACCACCCGTGTCAATTGTCTGATCCTGGCTGAGCCTTGACAACCAGGAGGATTAGAGGAGACAGGGACCCTACAACGTCCCAGCTCACCTGGCTACGAGCAAGCACCAGTTATAGAGGACAGGAACTGCAATGACAGCCAGCCAACGGTAATACCAGTCCCCTGCAGGGTCCACCACAAAGATCTGCCATTTCTTCCTGGAAGTAGAGAGAAGTCAGAGGTGGCAATGTATGAATAAAAGGGCTAAACAGAGAAAATAGTGTTGGAAGGAACCATCCAAGCCATATCCTTCATCCCCTGCACTAGACTGGCTCAAACATATCTGCATCTTGAGTGCCAGTCTGTAAGCTAAAACCAATTCCAGCAGTGCTGAGCAAAAATGTCCAGCACTGTTAAAGCTCCTTTATCCCCAAAACTGGGCTCAGTAATGTACCCGAAGAGGAAACTGTAGGACAGTGAGGCAAAGCAGGTGGCCTATATGCACACAGCATCCCAGTGGCAGAGCTAGAAACAGATGTATGGAAGAGGGTGATCAGAAAACTTCTCATTACATGACGTCACCTCTCCGAGACAGGGTACAGATTGGTGCAAGACAGATCTTAAGAGAAGATTAATTAGGGCAGGAAAGAAAGCATGCTGCATTATCAGTGGGAGCACCAGGAGGGGATACCCAAGCCCAAGAGCAGCGACCGGAGGGGCAGCTGGCATTGCAAGGCTGCCATCATCATTCTGCTCATAGCTGCCTGCCTGCAGTATGCTCAGTCCTGGGTCCAGCCTTTGAACTGCTCCCAAGTGTTTGATCCTGCTCATTTTGGGACTCTGAGATAAGATGTGTGTGCTCCAGTTGCCAGATCTCACTGGTGAAGCTGGGGAAGAGAAGCTCTGCAGCTGGGCTGATAGGCTTAGCTACTGCAGCCTCGTAGGACAAAACTCCCTGTCCCCCTCCCTCCTTCCCTCCCTTCCAGCTTTTGAACATGCAAAACTCCCTCCAGTGATAGGAAAAAAACAACCTGCTTGCCAACAGATTCCCCATGCCCACCCCACTGCTTCTGACAGCTTCAAAAGCAAAACCTCTGCCTTGAAGTCTCCTTCCCCAGCAGCACAGGCAGCAGCACCCGCAGTGCCCAGAGCATGGGGACGGGCACTTGGCACAAAGCCAGCGGCAGTCCTTCACATTCGTGATGGGTACAGCCATAGGCAAGCAGGTGGTCCAACCTTCCATTAAAAGTGCTTATCTTATGCTCCTCAGAAGTGCGACTTAAATGTTTTTTTGAGAAAGAGACTCTGCTCCCTGGGACAGACAACACTGGAAGCACTGATTCACCTGCAGCCAGCCAGCACTGTTGGAACACCCACAAGCACTAATAACCTCAATAACGGTGTTAATTACATTGGTAATTTCAGCTTTAAATCACCAGCGCTGCCCACGGCAGGTGGCCAGAGTCACTGACATTACACTGACGGTGGGGTCAGGGCTGGAAAACCAGGGCTCTGGGATAACCCAGGAATAGAGAACAATCACCTGCCTCTTCCTGAAGGGTTTGCACCCAAGCCTGAAACTGTGGAGGCTCCCACGGCCGTGGACAGCAGCTCACGTTCAGAGTTACCAGACTTGGGGCTCTTCTTACCTGTGGAGCTGAGGACTTTGAAAACAGCAGAAGTTACCACCATCTCCCCAGGAGCCCACTGGCACCAAGCAGCCCTTTCACAGCACACTTCAGCTCCCTCTGACATTTAACAAGCTCCCTTTAACCTCACAGGGCAGAACTTTTTTCTTCCATGACTAGTAAAGACCCAGATACAAGGCTCAGGTATTTTTCTCCCGCAGAAAACAATTATTTCTTGTTATTTTAATTACCATGTATAATGGTAGGGTCTAGAGTAGACCATGAGCTTTGCCCTTTAATTAGCCAGCAGAAGAAAAGCCAGGTTATTGCTTTTCACTGGGAGTGTGAGCTGAGGAGATGAAAGGGCTGGATTTGAAAGAGCCTTTTCAGAAAGCTGCTGTCACCGTGTCTGCTCTTGAGGGGGTATGGGCAGCAAACGCACTCCCTTCATCTCCTTTCATCCTGCGGATGATGAATGAGACTGGCAAATCCCATGCGTTCATGCTTGCTGTGGTCTCCTGAGTGGAGATCCCACATCCCTTGGCCTGTCCCAAGCTCCTCATATGCACAAGCTGAAGGTGCATCTCTTTACAGACCCAGGGCTGGCTCCAAATGCCAACCAGTGTTGGACTGCTCTGAAAATGGGGAGGTCTGTTAGCTGTCACAAGCCATGCAATGTCTATTTCCTACCAGAGCATGGACCAGGGGAGAGAAGATGCCATGCGTTAGGGACAGGTCAGGTCTTTTCCATAGGGACATACTACCAGGTCCTGTGTGCCTGCACAACAGCCCAGCAAGGCCAGGCTGGCTGCCAGGACAGGGGCTGGAGAGGGGAGGGAGGAGCCTTCCCACCACCGCATCCTACCTCCCCCTTTCCCATCCCCATCCACCTCCATTAGCCATCGCTGCTGGGAGCCCCCAGGCACCATGCATGGCTGATCTCCAGCCAAGGATGGCTGGGGCCACAGGAAGGGACCCTACTTTTTGTTTTCCTCCTCCGTCTCCTCGTCCTCTAGTTCGTTGCCAGCACCTGCAGCCGCTGTCTGGAGCCCGGGGCCCTGGAAGCGCTCAAGGAAGGGGTCTGGCCTTTGCTCCTCCTCATGCAAACTCTTGTTGGCCCAGTCCCTCAGCACCAGCACCAGCCGGACTACCCTGGACAGGGGAGAGAGGCAGAGTCAGGAGGTGTCTGTGGAGCAAGGAGAAAGCAAAACCTTGAGAACAAGCAGCGGGGCTGCAGCTGAGAAGAAAACTCTCACAGCTCCCTTACAAGCCCAAACATTTCCTTTTTCCCTCCTTGTAGCGATGGTGTGGACCAAGAATATACGAGCAAGAGAGCCCACCCTGGCAGAGTCCCACAGCTCCTTCCCCAGTCTTGCTGCCATTCCCACAGGGACATGAGGGAAATGCGGGTGACCGGGGCAGAGTGAGGCTGCCTGCAAGGGAAAGGAGCCCCCGAGCCCTTCTGGGGTCCCAGAGGTGATGGAGCCATCCCCTCCCACCGCCCTCTCCATGGGCATTGGGGCACGCAGAGCAGCATTCACAGACACTGGTCCCTGCAACTCTTGAATGCCAAACAGCAGGAGGGGATCCTGACCCCACGCAAGTCCTCAGTGTCACAGCCAGGCACAAAAGGCTCAGGCTGACCCCAGGCCAGTGGCACACACAGGTACCTGGCCAAGGCCTGCCTGCCTTGGAAAGCGGAGGCAGCCGGCTGCTGCCCCCCACCCGGGGGAGCCCCTCTCCGCAGCTCTGAGGAGGTGTCATCCTGTGTCGAGCGAGTCCTGCAGTGGGGAAAAAGAGGAGGTCACAGCCACACCACGCCATTGTGGCACCTGCCCACAGCCAGACGAACTGGAGGAAGCAGGCAGCTGAGGTTTGGCACTGCAGCCCTGCCCACGCCAGGTCTTGGCAGACACACCGAGCTGGCCCTCTCCTCCCCTGCCCCACTGCTGCATCCCTCGACCAAACCAGGGACCAGCCTGACCTCCTGGTGCTGCACCTTGTCCCCTCCGTGTCACCCTCCATTCGGGCTTGGGCAGGTGGGCAGTGGTGGCGGTTGGTCGGTAAGCTGTGCAGACCATTACTCTTGGTCGTCATCCTCCATGTGAGGAGTCCACAGGCACACACCCTGCCCCAGAGACCTGCAAAGAGCAGAAAACATCCACGGGAAGAGCCGTGCAGGACACGTTACATGGTTTGAACACAGAGATACAGCACAGCATGGGAAGAGAGGGTCAAACACCATGGGATGTGCCCACCCCATGGTTTTCCACCACCAGCAATTGCTGATGCTGCAGTAAGAGTCCTGCGGAACATTTTGCCCTCCCCAAGAGATCCCGCATCTGCCTGTGGCCCATGAAAGATGCTCCCATGGCCCATGAAATATGCTGTCCTCACCTTCAGGCTCCTCAGCCATTGCCAGGGCAACAGCATCCCCAGCGAGCCATGCCCTAACAATGAGCTCACTGCTCTCAGCACCACTGCCTGCCCAAGGATAAGAAAATAGCCTCGTAAGGGATGTAAGGACAAGGCCAGCCCTGGCAGGGAGATGCTGTCATACAGCAGCACAGGGTAGACTTTGCGTATACAAGAGTGTTTACACCTCAGCAACTGCCCTCCTTCCCCAGGGGACTGCAACAGCAAGGGTCTGCCCAGGAATCCCCGGCTCTCATCACCGCAGAAATCTCCTCTGCACTGGAAATTAAGGTTTGCTATTTAAAAAGAGCCTTGCTGAGGTTCCTGCTGGCAGGAGCTACCATCTGGTTCCAGAGAGCAGCAGAGAAGACCCTACATTAATATGTGGAAGTTGCTGAGGAGCTGTTAAGTGCAGGATTTCACCAGGGTTTGTTTATCTAAAAAGCAAGAGATGCCCACAGGGCTTGCCCAGCCCCAGCATCACACACAGCCCTCACTGTTCTGCTGCACCCTAGTATAGACCACACCATGCAAAAGCACCTCACAGAAACACAAACTTGCATGGATGCAAAGGCACACAGGCATTGCCCAGCCCTACCTAGAAAATGTATTCCCACCCTGGACACCCTGCTCGCTCCCCCCCGGGGCACAGTACGCACTCCATACCTGCAATCAGGAATAAGGCAGGTTCCTGGAGACAACACACTCATGCTCTCACATAGTGCAGCCCATAGCTAAGGCTTTGCCTGGGGGAAGGCAATGCTTTGTACACCTCTACCAACACACACGGACACTACATCCATTCTGTACGCACAGGACAGTCACGCACGCCCAGGCAAGCCACCTCCCCAGGGCAGTGGAGCCACTGCCAAGAAGTCACCACTGTCCACTTACGAGCCTGGTGTCCCCCGAAGCCTTCAACACTTGGCTGCCGCCTAACACGGGTTAGCAGGGCTGGCTGAGGAGCATCCCTCCTGGTCTGTCTCTGGAGCACTCAGGCTTTTAAAACACGTGTTGAGCTGCAAAGCAAAGCCAGCACAAGCGGAGCTGCCTGCACTCCTGCCCTTCTCCCCTGCCCAAGCAGAGAAGCAGGCGAGGTGGCCAGGCAGCACCCTGGCAATGGCAGAGGGGACTCCGCGGTGCATGGGGAGGGTGCACATGCACGTGTGCATGGGTCTCGTCACTACAGCACACCCATCCCCTGAGAATCCTCGACACCCTGAGCAGCAAGGCACACTTCAGAGGAGGTAATAGCAGCCAGCTTTGTCTCTAGGGGATGAAAGGGGAGGAGAGAAACGTGTTGCTCAGGGATGCTCCATTTCCCTACCCACGCATCCCCTCCTCCCCTTGGTGGCTGGAGGGACCCTAGACGTCTCTCAGGGCAGAGTCCAGCTGGAAATCGCAGCCATCCTGACCAGCTCTGAGTCCAGCAGCTCCCGAGTCCCCAGCAAACCTTGGGGAAGGGTCACTGCCCACCCGGGGACAGGCACACCTGGCAGACCCCCAGCTGGGCTCCGGCCCTGCCTGCACAAGGGGATGCAAAACAAAGCTGGTGGCTATTTCCCTGCTTCACAAGCTATGCCAGAGCTACTGCTATGATGAAAAATTTGCAGAAGTAGCCACTTTTTAACACCTTCCCATCCAGTTACCACTTTTCATACTTGGGGAACAGGAGACCAAATATGCTGTTCTAGAGTCACAGCGAAGAGAGCTGCAGAGTTTGAAGTTGATCATGAAATGCATCTTTCACCAGTTTCTGCCCTCGTATTTTGTTCACATTCTAATAACCAGTTATCAAAAAATTTGCATCCCCAAGGCAATGAGGAAGAGGTTAATTTTTAGCCCCTTCCTTCAGCATCTAGCCGCTTGCAGTGCCTGAGGCTGGATCAGTCCCTGCCGTGCACTTGGAGTCCTCCACCATGTGCAGAGCTGATGTGAAAGCACCAACACCACAAGTCCCTTCACTATCGAAGGTTTATCTTTTTTTTTTTTTCCCCTCTTCAAAGCCTTAAATTCCACTTATTCTGATCTCACTGAAAACCTGGACAGCAGGGAGCCCGAAGGAAGAAATCGAATTTTTGCAGCCTTGGTCGGGGCTGCTGGCGGCATTGGGTGCTTCCTAGGCAAGCACCCAGCAGCAAAGGACCCATCGCCCTGCTCTCATCCCCATGCCATGGACCCTGGCACCAGGGGCAGTTCACAGACCAGGAGCATCACCTCTCCTTTTGCTCCCTGCCTCCAGCTGCCTTCAAAAGCAACATGGGAACTCCAGGAGCTGCTCCCTCGCAGCTCCTTCGAGCATCATATTGCACAAGACACTTTATTTTCCATGCACCTCGTTGCAGCAGTGACGCTAGGAGACACCCAGCCCTGACACATGTGCTGCCCTGGGACACAGAAGAGCCAGGAGGAGGAGGAGGCAGGGAAGAGAGAAAGGAAATAAAGGCATCACACCCCAATAGGGATAGCATTAACCAGATCTCCCCCTGCCAGGGTGGCTGGCATGCGTGTTTTACACCAGTGGGACAAACAGCCATCTAGAGATGTCAGAAATCCAGGGTGCAATTAAATAAGTATGTGTGGCTGAGACATCCAGCACCAGGTCAGAGTCCTACTGCCAAGGGAATAAACCTTACCCATTCCCATCCACTGGGATACCAGGATCAGACTCCGCAGTTGGTAGAAGAAACACATCCAGAACACACAGTTTATTGAAATATGCATTTTATAGGTCAGTGTTTGCAGATTTACACCAGGATTTATGCCTTACGTAAAAGTCATATTGTATCCCTGACAACCTGCCAATAATTAGCCTGTGAGAACACATACAGTTTGATCACCTGTCCTCCAAACATCTTCAATAAACACTTTGAAGGTGGTGCGTCCCCCCAAAGGGTCAGCCCTTCTTACCCTAAAATACAGCTTTTAAAAAAAAAAAACAAACCACAAAACCACAAGCTTCCTCCAAAACACATCAGCACCTCTCGGAGAAGAGAAACCAGCCAAACAATTTACCTGCTTTCCTGGCATGAGTCACCCAGCGGTAGCCCACTTATACAGACCTGTTGTGCAAGGTCCCCTGGTAAATCTGACCACATCCCTGAACCACAAGCCATGGGAACCACTCCTGTACCACTGCTCCCATCCCGTACATGCACCCTGCCATGGCATGGCATGCCAAGCCCACACACCATCCTGGCTCTCATCCGCAATAAATCTCAGTGCTCTCCTCAGCTCAGCTATCAGACACAGGTTCAGACCTGCAATTACTTGTGGGACAGTTATTTATTAGTCAATGTCCAGCTGCCAGATTTACAGTCACGGATGCTTAATGCAGCTGCAGGCAGAAAACATCCAAGCATCCGTGTGTGTAAATAAGTTATTGGGACATCTGGATGACCTGCAGATCCAGCTACAATTACTTATATGTGGAACAGAGAGATCCTGTTAATCCATGTGAAAACCTGCCCCCAGATCCTGCAAGCACAACTCCAGCAGATGTGCTGGATGAGCCACCAAAAGCGTCTCAAAGTCAAGTGTTACTAAACTCCACAGAAGGAAAGAAGTGGCAAATCTGTTTAACTGGACTTGTTTTTAGCCAAAAAGATCCTCTGAGCCAAGAATTCCCTTCACCTGTGTTCTTGCACCATTGCTGAATTTACAGCTTGGCAGCAGACCTGGGAGCAATCCTGCCCTCTGGCATTGGCAACCAAACAAATATCTCCTGCTGCCCAAATGGGCAATTTTCCATGGCCTGTCTGGTGCTATCACTGTTGGTATGAAGACTTGTAATCCAGAGAGTCATCATGGGGAAGTTTCCCATTTAAATCTCTTTGGGAAAGAGCCAAGCTCCTGGATAAGCCCAGATCTCAGCAACGCTCTTACAGTCACTTTGGATCTGAACATTTGCAAACTCGCTGCTGAACTGGCTCCAGTAGGACGGAAGCCGAGAAGACAGTGGCACAGCAGTGGCTGCAGGGATGGGAGCTCCTGGCTCCTCCAGCCCCATACCTCCTAGAGCAGGGGCTATGGCACAGGAGAACTGGCAGTACTACCTCCACCAAAGAGCAATTGCACAAGGAAGAAAAGAAAACCCACCAGCAGCTTAAAAACACTGAACGACTCTACACAAGCTTTTGGGGTGGAAGATGAGGAACAGGCCACAGCAGTTGGCTGAGGACTTTTATGGGGTCAGAATTGAGTTATCCAAGCTGGGACATGGTCAGGGGACTGGGCTCACCACAGTCTAAGCCTGTAACAGGTCCCCACGTTCACAAACATCCAACACCTTGGTTTTGCATCTCCTCTGGCAGACAGTCTAAGGGCCAGAGGGTCTCGCATTGCTTTGCACAGGACAGACACCTCCTGTATCAGCCATCAATTTCTTATGAGACCTGGGCTTTTCACAGCAGCTTCCCACACAAGCACTGACCTCATCAAACATACAAGGTGGTTGCTAGTGTACACAGAGTATTTGCAGCCACAGCCCAGCCCTGGAACTCCTTGTACCCCACCTTTCCCTGACACCTATCTCCAGCTGCTGCAGCACAAGGTCCAGCTTGATGGTTTCCCTCACCCACCTCTGATGGTAGACTATGGGAGAGGGATGGCACCTTCATTGTAATCGGGGCGTACAGGACACAGATCCTCAAGGGCCTACAGTGCAAAAAGCAGGTCAAGTTAAGAAGAAACACGTAGTTTTACTGTTTGCAAGTACGCGAGCAAGGATCCCCTCCCCGCCCTCACCCACTCTGCCAGGGTTGGGCAGGGGAGGTCAGGGCATAGGAAATCATCTCCTCAGCCAGAGCCACGTGTTGATGAGACAGGCGGAGATCAGCACGGAGTAGACCAGGGTGTCCTTCTGCCGCCAGGTATTGCACTGCTCCTCCAGTACACGGAGCCTCCCCGAGATCCTCGTCAACTGCAAGGGAAGCAGTGGGGCCAGCGTCAGCCCTGCAGCAAAGTGCAGGTCACTGGCTACACCCCAGTGGCGCGGGACAGCAAGGGATGGAGGGATGAGTGCTGCCATCTCCTTCAGGTTCTCCTTTTCCAGAGCAGCAGCTATCTTTGTGTGGGAGAATTAGCAGCAGTACCTCAGCTCCTGAGCAGATGCTTCAGGAAAGGGTCATTCCCATCAGAAGAACATCTGAGTCCTTTGCTGCCAGCAGATGGAAGGGTCTGCTGTTTCCTGCAGCCCTACAGCCCTTCAGGGTAGGAGCTTGATGGGTCAACACACATGTAAGTCTCCTCTGCTTCTCCATTAGCAGCATCAGCCAGGACTAGCTTGGCAACGCCTGCCCATCAGGACTGAGCAACAGTCCCCTGGAGTCTCCTCACCCACCATCCTATGGCTTTCCCAGGAAACATTTGCAGCCCTTCAACCCCATCTCACCTGCTTTCTCATTGCTGCCATCTCAGCCACCCCGACCTCCTCCAAGGTGCTCTCTGGGGCTGGGCCAGCCTCCTGGGAGCTGGGGAAGAAAAACAGAGATGCAGACAGATAAACACTGCTCAGGAGGTGCAACTGCCTTCCCGCACGTGCGGCACTGCCACGGGGAGCCGAGCCATGCAGCAGCGTGTGCGTGCCCAGGATGTGCTGTCTGGATGCAGCATGAGGAGAGAGGATACAGCACCTACTCATCTCTTCTTAACCCCATCATGCATATTTATATTCCTCCAGCATGCAACCCATAGTGATCACACCAAAACATACGGCATATGCCATGACAGACAACAGGGAAAACACATGCTTCTATTTCTTTAGAGGTCCAACAGAGAGAAAACATATTTACCAAGCATCCATTCTCTATAGTCAGAGGAGTTCATTGAGGGTTGGATAAATCACCTTTGGAGCCAGTCAGGTAAATACGTATCACAGGGCCAATGCCGAAATTGGAGGGATGATCTCATTTACATCAGCAGGTGAGGATCCTGCTGGTGGGAAGCAGCCATCAACTGGGGGGAACTATCTGAGCAAGTGCATCAACCAGCAGAAAAGGGTCCTGTTTGCTTAGACAAGGATTTGTTCCTCTCCAGTATCTCCAGATACCACATGCTCACTTTCCTCTCCCACCTCCAACAAGAGAAGTATCACTTTTGCTCTTACAGCAAATTTTACCTGCAACTTGAAACATAAACAAGCAACCCAAGCACGCACCACTTTCTTCCATCCCTGGAAACAAAGGGGCCACCACTGGGATTAGCTGCTGCACTGGCAGAGGCAACACAGACCATGGATTTCCAGGGCATCCCCTGGAGACACAGCCTTGCTGCAGGATCGACAGCACTGAGCCACAAAATAAAAGGAGATCCACAGTGAGAAAAATCAAAATTGTCACATTCGGTCTGTTGTTCCTATCATCATAGGCTAGCCCTACATCAGTTCTTCTATAATCAAAATTCCGCTACGCACACCAGTAACTCGCATGGGCACTCACTGATACCGTACAGGTTAATAAGTGTCTAACGCCGCTCCTTTGGAGACCTTGGGGAGGAGAGGATATTTATTCCTGTTTGCAACATGATGTTGATTTCGCTGAAGACAAGCCAGAACAGCATGCGGAGATTCACTGAATCTCTGTCCGCAAATACATTTGTGAGATAATGCCTCCACATAATGTAGCTGTAGTGTAAAATGAAAGTCACAACAGAAAGAAAATCCAATTTCCCCTAGCACAGAGGCATTAAAAAAGGACACATCCTGCAGCTTTTGACTGAAAAATCCCAGTTGATACAGGTGAACACACCCTTTAGAGCAGAAATGAGAAATTACCTTCCGATGACTCATACCCTTCAAGAGGTCACTAGCAGGCAAATGTTCCAGTCTGTGTCCAAGACCAGATTTTTCTTTACTAAAATGTCAGGACAAACAAGTCAGCTCAGTCATTTCTTTATTTTTGTGGTTGCATAGGGGTACAAAGTTATCATATCAGAGAGATACCACATGCATCTGAAGTGATGCAAAGTACCAAGAAGAGACATTTCAAGGTGGCTGACTTCAAAGGGAGATCGAGACCAGGGGAGAGGCCTGGGACTCACCCCACTGGGTTACAACAACTCCACAAGCTACCATCTTTCATGGTACCACAGCCTAAACCTCCTCTACTGCTGATGGGAGGAAGAAGGAAGTCTTACATAGCCACTAACTGTTGGCATGTCCAGACTTTTAAAAAAAAAAAAAAAAAAAAAAAGCAACATTTGAAGACAGTCAGCCTACTGTGGTTAAAAGCAGGGACATCACTTTGCATCATCTGCAGGCAGAAGCCAGCTCTGCTGCCTGCATCTCCGCACCAGCTGGGGAGGGAAGGCAAGATGTGCCACTGATGGTACCGATGATGGATGCTCACTCTCCTCCCTTTCTGCCTGGGGGCTCTGCTCAAGGAGAATTAGAAGTATTTAGACATTCCTCCAGGTGCTCAGCAGCCTTAGAGCAGTGGGGACACCTTAAGGCTGCAATGATGTCTTTGAACATGTTAAATTTACTGCACTTGCACAGATAAGAGTGTGGTGGAGATAGTTGCTCCAGCACATATGGAGAGACTGAGGTCGTTGCATACCTGTTCCAGTGAGCACGCAGACATACTGTACCCTGGCCAGAGGCATCAGCTACGGGATGAGTAACTTGGTGCAGCCAGTTCATGGAAAAGGTTAATTAAGAGTGGCCAAGATACAGCCAAGGGTGCTGAGAGCCCACAGGAGACAGTGTCTTGGGAACAGGACCTGAGTCAGGCTCTGTTCTGGATTTTGATTCCCTTCACACATTCCTCTCCATCAAGCTATCAAGGCATGCAGAAGAATTAGCACTTTCTTAGCAGTGAAGCCCAGCTGAAATCCCAGCAATGTCACAGGCGGCATTCGATCACTTGGGGTGCCCAGAGGGCTGGTGTTAAGCTAAGCAGGAGACACAAGCTGGGCTGGGTTAGCAGGGTGCACCCCAGCTAGCTGTACCGGGCGCTCCTGAGCCAGGCACCCGGAGCTGGCAGACAGGATAGGTGAGAAGGAGAGTCTGGGGCAGCCGCACAGGACCATCCTGCTCCTGCACTGTGCAGCCTGTGGTTTACAGAGCTCATGCCTGGCTCATGCCTTAGCGAGGCAAAGGCAAGTCCTTGCAGAATGACAGGGAGGTGGTTCAAGACAAACCAAAGTCACCTGGCCAGCACTGGGTCTTGCAGAGAGTGCTGGACACGGTGGAAGAGCACCTGGCCCAGGAGGTACATGGTCTGGAAGATGTTCTGCATGGAGTAGATCCTGCCCGTTTCCGTGAAGAGGGGGAACGGAGCACGGCGCGGGGGCAGGGGGCACATGTCCGGCCTGGGGTGCACACAGAGTCACGCCTGTTATTTCCTGGCCTCGCACAGCACGGGTACAGCCTGGCATTTGGTGGTGCCCTTCATCCCTTCAGCAGCTCCAAGCATCTCTGGGCAATGCCATCAGCACCCAGACCCCCACATCACCAGGTGGGAGGACCCCCTCCAGCAGCCCCCAGGCTCAGGGGCAGTCACCCGACTCCCCCAAAGCCAACCATGGCTGCGTGATAACCAGACCTTCACTAGCTGCTCTCACAGGGGTTGCAGAAGGCAGCTCTCCTGCCACCCAGAACAACTCTAGACTTCTAGGGGGACAGATGACTCTGCTCTGGGATGAAGTTAGAGACAATTTCTCCACTGGAGAGACTCCAGAGCCCAAGACCATGAGCAGAGGATCGCTTTCACCATGCTACTGCTCATGAGCTACGCTCAAAGAGTTGAAAAGCAAGTGTGCTCTTAGTCCTGTCTCCAACACAATGCAAGTTTCAACAACCCTTGTAGAAACCCAGTTAAGCCCTGCTGCCTCATTTACCAGTGGTCACCTGTCCGTAGGTCCCCGCACTCTGCCATGCTGGTGCTGGAGCACCAGAGCATGTTGCATGTTGCTAAGCACCAAGAGGAAGATGGGCAGGGCTAGAGAGACGGGGACAAGCCAGGGCAGGCAGCGAGGTCCTCTTGGCCCAACGGCCAGGCAAGGACTGACAGTGCTCCCAGCCTGTTGCGAGAGGGGAGGTGCTCTCCCATGTGCATCTCAGCAGACAGCTCATCACCCTGGGGACCAAAGCAGCTGCCTTCAACACTGCCTGGCACAAACCTCTCTGACACAGAAGCCATGTTCCCCTTGTGCAAGAGTAGGGCTTGCCAGGCCTTTCCTTGCCCCAATCTGGATACTCCTCCACCTCAGGGGACCGACACCAGCAAGCATCAAAACAGCACAGACAACCGGAGATGCTGATCCTCACCCACCCTAGATGTCTCTGGGTTCGTGCTCACCGCTCATGGTGTTGGCTCGGGCTGTGCAAGGCCAGCTGGGCACAGTCATTTGGAGTCCTCTCCCGCCGCGACCTGCTGCTGTGATGGCCCTGTTGGCATCAAACACAACCACGTTAGTGCAGAGACCCTGCACAGGGCGAGCCCAGACCAGTGCCCTGCATGGTCTGCAGTGGCAGGAGCCCATCAGCACAGGGAAAGCACTCAGTGGTGGGAGCGTCACATGAGCCCTAAACCTGGTGAGCTGATGCTGGAGCGGGTGGAGAGACATGCTTAGAGCAGGGCAAGTGTCATCAGCAAGGAGACTGCTGATCTGATCTCTATTCAGATCAAAAATCCTGAACCTAACGCATCTGTGAACAGCTCTTGAATCTCAGGGAGGTGAAAGCACTTGAGAAGACAGATCAGCAGCTTCAGCAGCCAAACCAGGCCTTTGCCTGCCCATGTCAGAGGTCTCTCTTCGAATTAGTTTCACACAAGGTTAAAATCTGCTTTCAACTGCAATGATGAAACAGCTTCATCTCATACTTCATCCAGGAGAAGCAGTCATTGAAAAGGGACATCAAAAGTAGCAGAAGGAGGTTGTGGGGGAACTGCACCTACCTCAGCCTATCTCCTGCTCACAAAATGCAGTAGGAGATCTGGCTGAGAACAATGTCCCAGCACACAGGTGTGTACTGGTTATGGGACAGAAAGATACCCCACCACCCCTACACCCTCACTCCTAGGACTTCCTAGGAGGAGGTAGCACTGGAAGATGTAGTCTGACTTGGGCTGCTAACAGACCTCTGGAGAAACCCAACACTGGCATGGCTCGCTCTTCCCACCACAGGCAACCCCCTCCACT
>NW_009600191.1:18914-22729 GCF_000690535.1 Cariama cristata
AGTACCGATCGTTTGCGTTTCTGGGAGCTTGATCTGCTGGCTACGTGCAGAAAGGGGAGCTCCCCGAGGAAGGTGGGCTGCGCAGAGTCCGGGGATATGTGCACCTTCTTTTGCGAAAAAAAAATGGGCCTCAAACTGGCATCTGATATTTCTACAGAGAGGAGGGAAGAATTAAAGCAACTCAGATACCCTCAGGACAGGAGAGAAGAGAGATCCACCCATGTAAGAGAGCCAACCCTCTGTCTAGTACCAGACTTACATCAAAAACCATGTCCTGCAGGTGTGAGCAGCAGGACAGACCAGAGAGGCACAGACTGGAAAGCAACCAGACACACTGCTCCAGGAAAGTGACGTTTCAGAGCTGTTTTTCAAATAGACAGGGCAATACATCTCTGCATTCCAAAACAAGGAGCCTTCCAAAGGCCAAAGGGAACTGCAAGAGATGTGGAGGGAGATGCCTCCACATTTTGCTCCTCACCTTTTGGAACTCAGATCACTCCTGCCTTCTGCTGGTCACCTTTGCCCACCTCTCCACCATTCTGTCCTACATTCCAGAAGAAAACTGACTACAATATCTGCCCCTGTCCTCTCCTCTTGCAAAGTAAACCACTGGTGGCTTTATAAAGGAATCCTACTCCCTAGGATGCCGTAGTGCCTCAGCAACCTTCAGCCACCCCAAAAGACAACCCAGGACATTACCTGCAAGAGAAATCCTATCAGGGATGTGCATCCGAAAAGAAGGAGGGACATCCTCTGTCACTGGCTCCTCATCCACAGGGCTGAAGCTATCTGCTACCTTCAGCCTGTTCGGAACCTGCATCCTTTGATTGATGGCTTCTGTGAAAAGCAGGTCACAGCGGACTCGGTTCAGGTCCAGTCCCCAAAACGGCCACATCTTTTTTTATTTCCTTAGATTGCTTGAGCACCCTGGAGTTTCACACAAAGGAAAAGAAAGCTGAACGAAAGTGGTAGCAAGCAGCTCTTCCAAACTGGTACTGCACAGGGACAACACGTGTGCTGTAAGACAGATAAAATACAGGCAGAGACAACCCAAAAGCCAGACACCATTGGAGTTGTCCCGGAGAATGGGGTGTCCCACAAAGCCCAGGTGGCAGGGGCAAGGGTGTGGGGCCGCTGCAGGAGAGAACTCGTGCCTGGCAGAGTGGGAAAGGAGAAAACTCTACACGTCCTGGGAGCAAAGCATGAGCTTAGCACCTTGCCTCAATTGATAGCAAGGAAAGGGCAACAGCTCAGCACACCTGTGAGAGAAAAGCAGTTTCATATGCCCTAAAAACTAGTGAAAAAAAAATATTTTCCACCCAGAAGCAGAGTTTTTTGGAGGGCTGGGAGCACATTTTTGTGTTTGTACACCTTCAAGGAAAAATGAGGTTTTCTAAAAACAATACACATGGTTTTGGTGGTTACCACGGGAAAAACTGAGTGCTCAACTCTTTCTCTGCACACATGTTCACTGAAGTATCCCCAGGGCCATATCCCATTCCCCACCTGATTCAGCACCCCTCTCCTCGAGTGGCCCACATCAAGCTGAACAAGATGGACTTTGCCCCGAGCAGACCTGCCAGACGCTGAACCATCCTCTCAGAGGGCAAAGAAAAGCACACGTCAGCTCCTCCAGGCCAGCACCGGCTCGGCTCTCTTCCAAGACGGGACAGGCATCGAGGAGGGACACAGTCCCCAGCTCTCACTGCTCCTGGAGGCAGGCGACAGCAGGAGCAGGACATGGGACACCGACACCGTCTGGGGGCTTTGCAGCTGCTCAGGGCACATAACTGCCCTGTGTCTCAGTTTCCCCTTTGCCAAGTCCCAGGGCTTTGAGAAGTGTTCTGGGGCCACAATGTCCCAATGCTTTCGCTGAGTAATGCGAGCAGAGGGCAATCAACATATATTTTGGGGGGAGGAGCCCCAAAAAACACCTTCCTGACTGCCAGCATATGCATTCCCTATTCTTTCTCAAAAAGCTGCAGCCAAGGAGAAAACCCCAACAAGCAAGGGCTGCAGAGGCTGGTGGACCCCAGCCAGCCCCAGCATTGCCCACATGCATGTCCAGCCCCTCTGCACCCTCCTTGCTGCCGCCCTTTGAGCTCGCCATGTCCAAAAAGGTCCCCCTTTGCTTCCAGGTCAAAATCTCCACCATAAGATGGGCCGCCTGCTCCAGCACAGCCCAAACAGCCAGAGGAAGGACAGGTTTTCCTCTTCAAAGCTCAAGGGAGGGGAAATGGGAGGAGGCGAGCGTGCGGAGGCCCTATCTTTTTTGATCATGTCCAGGGACTATATTTAGCAGCACGTCTCTGACACTGCTGTTTCCAGCCCACACAGCCAGCAGCCGCCAGGGCTGCCCACAGCCACCCTCACTGCTACTTCTCGGGGCGCTTTGGACCCTCTCACCTGCCCCAGTCCCCTGCCACCCCGTGGGATATCACCCAGGGGAGAGGGGCAGAGGAAAATCCCTGGGGAGCAGCTCCCAAAGCCCAAAGGACCACAAGAGATGCGGCCCTTGAGCCACCAATCCCATCCCCGGCAGCAGCCAGGCCCTGGTAACTCCAGGTACCTGAGGCCTGTAGAACCAGCCCCACATCTACGATAACCAGCACTTCCAGTGATCACCTGCCTTGCGCTGCTCTCTCCTCCTCTCTCATTAAAAACCTTTTAA
The DNA here is from genome assembly GCF_000690535.1 of Cariama cristata. Lineage (NCBI taxonomy): Eukaryota > Metazoa > Chordata > Aves > Cariamiformes > Cariamidae > Cariama > Cariama cristata. Next base: position 21,586 of record NW_009600191.1, read on the forward strand.
TTAAAGGAGACAGAAATTTGCCCAGCATCAGCTGCGGCAATTTCCTGCTCCCAGCCATGCAGACATGAGATCCCAGCCTCTGCAACCACGTCTGCCCAAGAGGCACTGCCGGAGACACAGTGTGCACGATGCCCCACACCTTCTCCACCACCCTGCCCAGACCCAACACTGGCACGGGTAACACCAGCCCATGGGTGTCACAACACACATGCACGCTGCTTCTCCCCTAAACCTCGAAGAAAGTGGATTTTTGCAGGAACTCCCCCCACTCAGGAGTAGGGCAGTAAGTCCTGGGATGGTCCCAAAGCGGTGTCAATCCCACAAAAGAAACCTGCATCAGACACCCAGCCCCATGGTCCACAATCATGGAGACAAACAGGGTTTCCTTCACATTTCTGGTTCTTTAGAAGAACAAACACCCTGTGTTGCTTTCTCAACCTGCTGTCTGGGAAACCAGCATGTATTAATAACAATAAATCTGGAGAGGGCAGATCGGTTCATTTCCTAATCACCTATGAAACTCCTGCAGATCCCAAAGAGCAGAAGGATGGGAGGGGAGTGAGAAGCAGGCTCTGAAAGACTAAGCTATTAAGAAAAGAGAAAAATAAATCAGCTGTCAAAACCCATAACAACAAAACGCTTAAGTGGCTGGATTTCCTCTTTTAACTTTCTTTAGGGCTTTTTCTAGCTATTGCCAAGTAACACCCCCCACCACCACCACCAGTGGAAGACTGCTTCTCAGCTTCTGCTTTAGCACTTTTTGCATTTGCAGAGACAGGGAATTTCCAACTCACTAAGCCTGTGAGTAGGTGTAAGTCCTGCAAGCCTGGACAACCTGCCCTGGGGAGGGAGACCCTACAATCTTCCTCTCTCCATCACTCCCCATCCCAGTACGCTCCATACAGGGCAGGTGGGGGCACTGCCTGGTGCAGCACCCTGCCCTTCACCCCTCAGGATGGGGTGCTGGAGCAAGGAGCCCTCTGCTAGAGGAGCTGACCCAGCTCACAGCTCTGCCCTTCGGCTCGGGGCTGTACCTTGTCACGGCAGAGAGGGGCTCACAGGGAGAGGAACGGGTTTTGTCACCCGGTTCAGGTCCCGCAGCCGGCCACGCAGAGCCGGGGTGACCCCTCTGCCCCCCGCATCC
>NW_009600192.1:0-849 GCF_000690535.1 Cariama cristata
ACATCCGTGCAGGGTGACGGCTCCCCTGGCCCCTCCTGGCCTCCCCTCGGAGGATGCTCTGGGCAGGGTTTGCCACCCGCTTCCCTGCCCACGGGGTCAGTGTTTGCTCAGAAACTGCTCTGTCCCCATTGCAAAGGCCAAGGCAGAGCCAGGAGCCTCGTGCTCCCCATCCCTCACCTCAGCCCAGCCACCTCTGCTATGCTCAGCTCAGCCTGGGAGGAGGAGGGGTCTCTGGTGTGCTGGGGCCACTGTGGCTCTGGCTGGGCACTGGGGCTGTCCCTGACTGTGCAGCCCCAGCACCCCGTGTCACCTTGCTGCAGGGCGGGGGGATGCCGAGTATGGAGACCTTGAGGATGAAGGTAAGACCCTAGTGCCATTGTCTCAGTGCAGCTCTGACCCAGGCTGCCGCAGCATCGCCATGGTCGCAGGCTCTGCTGCTGGCAGAGGGACCCTCACACGGTCCTGCAGGTCCTGCCAGCACCAACTGCACTATCTGTCCTTCCAGGTCACTACCTGTACCTGGATGATGATGATGGTGAGTAGAGCTGCTCTCCTCCGATCCTGGCTGTCCTCCCCGTCCACCCACAGACCTTGCTGGGCCCCATGTGATCTGTGCTGGGGCTCACAAGAGTCCATGTCCCACCTTGGCTGAGCCCGTGGGGCCCCTGCAGCCCACAGGCAGCCCTGGCAGTCCCAGCATGGGACCCTCAAGGCCACATGTTTAACTCCCGCACAGCAAATGGGGCACCTGGCCCACGCTGGGCAGAGCTGGGAGTGTTCCCCAGGGGTGACCCCAAACAGCCTCCCCGAAACTGGGCTCATGGGGAGAGCTGGGGGTGGGGCAGCATA
>NW_009600192.1:934-1744 GCF_000690535.1 Cariama cristata
CCCCCTCCCCCGCCGCCTGCGGGGCCCCCCCGGGGGCCAGCCACTGCTGCTGGGACCAGATCAGCAGGTAAGTCGGTGTCAGCCCCGGTGGTGCTGAATGCAGGCTCGGAGCAGAGCCTTTGCGGGGCTGCTGTCGTGGACATGTCCCCATCCCAGCAGGCCGGCCTCACACTGTCCTCTCTGCAGCACCTACAGCGAGCTCTCCAGCTGCACCCAGCTGCTGGCCCAGCTGCTCTCCTGCCCCTGGCCCAGCGCCGTCCTTGATGCCTTCTTCCTGCAGGTCCATGCCGAATACTTCACCAACTGCACAGGGGCTGGGCCCCCCAGGCTGGGTGGGCTGTCCCCTGGGATAGCCATGGCTGTGGCCGTGGGGCTCAGCTGCGTCGTGCCCCTTGCAGCCATCCTCACCCTCAGCAGAGCCCAGAAAGGGGCTCAAACCCCTGCAATCAGCTGCCCAGTCCCTGCTTGCCCCCATGCCTGCGAGGGGCTGACAACAGCCCCCTTCCCTCCCAGCCCTGGGAACCAATAAGCAGGACGAGTGGGACAAGGGTGAGGGGGACAGGGCAGAGCAGGGACAGGGGTCTGGGCATCCCTAGGGATGGAGCGGGTCTCGTGGCACGGGAGAAGGCTGGGCCCAGGACTCCGGATGCCTGCATCTGCCCCAAGGTGGGGAACATCGGGAGAAGGGCCCCAGGTGCTGGCATCCTGACCCTGCATGGGCCTAGCCCCTTCCTCAGCACCCCAGGGTGGGGGCTGGCACGGAGCACCAGGGATGCCAGGCTGGGGGCAGGGGAGCCCCAGGCCTTGGCT
>NW_009600192.1:1844-2323 GCF_000690535.1 Cariama cristata
CGCACAGCCAGAGTCTCCACCAGCTCCAACAAAGAGCAGGACCAGGGGACTCCAACCCTGCAGCCCCCAGAGCACCAGGGTCTGATGGCTTCCAGATGTGACCACTCGCCCATTAAAGCTCCCACGGTGCCCTGGAGCAGCGGCTGCCGGCAGCCGCTGCCGTGCCCAGGGAGTGTCAGGCGGCTCTGCCAGGACATTTGCTGGGGAACGCAAAGCCCAGCGAGCTCAACTTTCTGCAGCAGGGAGGGTCCCTCCGAGCTGCGCTTCGTTGCGCTCCGATTCATGCTCTGCACGTCCCGCGGGCGGGCTTAAAGGGGGAGCTTTGGGCTCACACTCTGCCCTGGGCCAAAGGTGAAATGAGCTCACCCAGCCTCAGCCTGGTCCTTGGGTGGGAACACCGCAGACCCGTGGGGCTGCGGTCATCCTCGGCAGTGCTGCTCTGCGGGGGGATGCGGGCCCCGTAGGCGGGAGCTGCACCA
>NW_009600193.1:0-230 GCF_000690535.1 Cariama cristata
GGAGTAAGTGGGTTGCATTAATCGTAGAGTGGGCTCAAATAGGAAATACTAATGGCCCAGGAATCTTGGAAGTGATCATAAACTGGCCAGAAGGCAAAAATTTTGACATGTCCCCAGAAGAAGAGGAGGTGACACACGCTGATGAGGCTCCACGGTATAATGAACTACCAGAGGATGAAAAGTGGTATGCCCTCTTCACTGACGGATCCGGCTTTCCGGAGGCGGAAAGC
>NW_009600194.1:0-379 GCF_000690535.1 Cariama cristata
CACGCAGCTGTAGTTGGATTAGCTCACCGCATCAGCCCGGGGAACTAATGCACCGATTCTGCAATATACCAAAATAGAAAGTCATTGGAGTGAAATCAGTGTCTTCACCACATCCCCTCTGGCAGAGCGTTAATTAAAATGACTCTCTAGTGCTTTAGATCATCAGGTGTACATTGTTAACGAGCTTGGAGGAGAGAATGGGCTCCACATTTGTAGTTTAAGCGCTGATGGAGTTAACCCTTCACCGCTGCTGGCACAGCCTGAGCCTGGTGGCAGTTTCTCAGCACATCTGTCTGCATTGGAGAAGTCAGCTCTCTTAGCAGACTTCAGATGTCATTTAGCAAAGACATTAACGTGGGACCCTGCTCAGTTGAGCAGG
>NW_009600194.1:410-1077 GCF_000690535.1 Cariama cristata
TTGCAGGATTGATGTAGCTGCAGCGGCTGCTCTCAGGAGAGGGGGGTCTGTGCCCGGCTCGAACTCCCCATGGGGTGCTGCGGCCACGGCGGGCTGCAGGACTGGCTGCCCCATGGACTGAACTTGCCCTGTGCTGCAGCGGGTCTCCTGCTGCAAACCCGGCCATGGCAGGGAGGCGTCCCGCAGCGCACAGCAAAACTGATCTCACTGGAAGCTGGCAGCTGGCAAGGTCTTGGGGTTTCTTTTGGCCTTGTTTTAGTCCCAGTGACCTGCCGCTTCATGCCCTGGACACGTTTACAAATACAGCCCTTCTGTCACTTGGTGGCATCAAAAATGTGTTCTTGATGCCTCACTTGGATGCTGGGGCCTGCAGCAGGGATCTGGCAGCACTAGCCATGGCATTGGGCTGGTTGTGAGGGAGGGGAGCCGGTACCCATGGCTGCTGGTGCAGGAATGGACCCTCGGTAGCACTGACTTGTGTCTGCACGTTGGGATGCACGGTGGTGCTGCCGTCCCAGTCCCCTGGCCACCCCTGGAGCCACCTGTGCTGCCCGGACGAGGCGCTGCACGCAGGGGGATGCGGGGCTGGGGCGAAGGGCTCAGCAGCTGGCTGGGCAGCCCGGGAGCAGGGTGGCTCAGCCCACAGCCGCTGAGACATCTGGCAGGG
>NW_009600194.1:1162-1420 GCF_000690535.1 Cariama cristata
TGGGGCGGTCACTGGCATCTGGCTCCTGCCCCCAGCGCCCATGCCAGCCCCACGCCTGGGCTGCTGGCAGGCCTCGTGTGCCAGGCTCACCTCTGCTGCGCACATGGGTGGGCTCCTCCCTGGAAAAGCCGGTTGGGGACAATGGGGAGACCAGTGGCGTTCCCTCCTTCAGTGTCAGCACACGCCAGGCATCCCGTGTCACTGCATGCAGGGCTGCGACACGGAGACCGCCTGGGCCACCTCGCCCGGGCAGCTGGC
>NW_009600194.1:1435-3215 GCF_000690535.1 Cariama cristata
GACGACAGCAACGCACAGGCTGCACCCGACGGCAGACGCACCCTCCAGCTGGAAACTCTGCTCCAAATCCATCGGCAAAGTGGACACCTGATCACTGCTCTGTTTTCATAAATATGTATTTTTTGGCCTGTAGGAGTGTACTGGTAAGACCTAAATCCCTTCCTTGTCTTTTAGGTGATGGCAATGAAAGGTTATTAAAAATCACTCCCAGTCTCCTCTTACCAGAATCACAGCATGGAAAAACCTTTTTATTTCTGTCGGAGGTTTGCACAATTTCCTCTGATGCACTGCTCTGAATAGAGAGGCTCTCGCAGAGGTTTTTCGATTGCAGCTTGTGCAGCTACTAGAGGCCATTTACACCTTTCTGAGCATTAGAGAGGGGCTTTCTCAAGCGTAGCTGTTTTAAACTGGAATCCAACCCAGGAATAAACAGCAACATTACATAAGGAACGTACAGAACCGCAGGTCTATGAACAACAATGAACTCTCTAACACGGCACCGTGCAAACACCGGTGGCAGGGTTGCACGAGCAACCCCATTACTGCTGCAGTCCCGTCCGCTTGCGGAAAACGCAGAATGGGGTTTTCCCATTAACAAAACCCAAAGCCAAACAGCTAAGAGGCAATCCAGATCCCTGACCTGGCTCATGCTGAGCAACGCCTGAGCCTGGGACAGGACCGGGCAGCCCCGCCTGTGGAGAGTTTTGGGGTGTTGAGCTGCAGTGCGTGTCCGGGTGCCATCGCCCTCGCCTTTTCAGGTGCCAGAGGTGCAGAATCTTTCAGGGCCGTGTACTGGGGCCAGGGCCTGGCTGGCTTGGTTCAGTTATGCCATGGCACCAGGAGTCATCTGGGGCTTGGCAATTTTGACCCACTTTATTTCGTAATTCATGTATTTTTGCAGCCTGAATCAGTATGTATGAGTGTTTTCTTTTTTGTTTTTCCCCTCATGAAGGTGCATCAGCAACCTGATTATTGAACTTACTGGCTTGCACATGAATGTCGTGACCCGACTAATTAAAGACTCTGCGCCCCCGCTAGCTGCAAGCTTTCCTCCTCAGGACCTCTGCTCCGGCCGGACAAGGCTGTGGAGCTCAGGCCTCCGCTCCCTGGGGGCGGAGAGGAAGCCCCTCGCTGTCAGGGAGACGGCGGAGCGGCCAGGGACACCCACACTAACGAGAGTGCTCGGCCCACCTGCAACGTTGAGTTGTTTTGGGGTTTTATTTATTTATTTATTGCTGCAGTTACAAATTAGAGATGAACGGTGGCCCCTGGGGCTCTTTTGGATGTGGTCCTTATTAGTAAACTTCAAGCATTTTCTGCTGCAAGGGGCAAATTTTGGTAAAAGAATTGTGTATTTAAAACTCAGCAGTTCATCAAGGTTTCCTCCCTGCTGAAGAGGCACTGCAAGCAAAAAAAAGAGCGGCGAGTCAGCCACTTACCTTTCTTACCTTCGTCTCCTTTTGGTTTGATCGGTAGAAGAAAACAGATGGCGACTTTAGTTCACTTCTAGTTTACCGGTTTCAAGATGACCTCAACCCATAAAGGCATCATCCTTTCCCTTTAACCACTGATAATAGCAGCATGTGCAGAATTCTGATACAATCATTTAGTAAAATTAAATGCACTTATAACGTCTTTTTCATACACAATGCATCCTGAAGCCATAATACGAATTGCGCGATTTGGCTCATTACTTCCACTTTGTTAATTTGCAGCATCAGCCCAGGCACTCTCACACGGAGGGGCATGCAGACGCCCGTGTGCGGGGAGGGACGCGGAC
>NW_009600195.1:0-790 GCF_000690535.1 Cariama cristata
TAAAAATTTCTAAAAAATTTCTAAGAATTTCTAAAAATTCCCCAGAATTTCTAAAAATCTGCAAGAATTTGCAAGAATTTATAAGATTTTCCAAGAATTTCTAAAAATTTGCAAGAATTTGCAAGAATTCCTAAGAATTTCCCAGAATTTCAAGAATTTCAACAGGATAACCCACAATTATTCGGGAACCACTGGGATTTGTCGCCCTGGGCGGCGGGTGGCTGCGTCCAGCACCGACCCCAATTTAAATTTCAATTTGAAATGAGAATCATTAAAAATTTGAGAATTTTAATTGCCGGGTTTCAATCGTCAAGGAAACTTTTAACATTTAAAAGTTGGTTGCCCAACTGAGAGTTCAAAACAAATTAAAGCCACCTTTGAGCGGAACGGCGTCACTTCTCATACGAAGTTTTTAGAAATGGAACATTTCAGTATTAAAGTCAAATCTTTTAAAATATCAGCTCTAATTTTAATTTTTCAATATTAAAATTTAAAAAGCGTATTGAAATTTTTTAAAAAATCTGTTTTCTGTTTTTTAAAAATGGAAAGTTTTTAAACTATCGAAATTTAAAACGTTTTAAGCGAAAATATTACGTAACTTAAATTCGGATTTTGAAATTAAAATTGAATGTAAAAAGTATTTTTTAATTTTTTAAACGCAAAACGCCATTTTAAATTTTTAATTGAACAATCCGATTAATTTTATCAATGGTGGAACACGAGATGTGAAAATTTCTATTTCACTTTTCCGGTGAAACTGAAATCCGAGACCAAATTCCAACTTTTCGAT
>NW_009600196.1:0-7294 GCF_000690535.1 Cariama cristata
AGGAGCTCCTGGAGACGGGAAAGCGGCTATTTTACATAAAGTCCACGCAGGGAATATCAGCCTGACTTGCCTTCAGGTAAAATGATCAGTATTTCACTTTACCTGGTGACAGACAACCCATGGGGTGTGAACATACGCCCTGTTTGCAGTAGAGATACAGGCAGCGATAACAGAGGGTTCAGTCATCTGTTTGTCCAGGAAGCCGCTGTAAGTGCTTTTCTGTTTAGTTAGTGGCACAAAATACACATTCCACAGAGGATGTTGTCAGCAGGACCTGCTCCTCGAAGTGAGTCTCACTCAGCAGCCAAGGCTCCCTCTGTGGACAGCTGCTATGGTGGTCTGTTCCCGTTATGCATGTTCTTCTCACAGTGCTTGCTTTATATTTTAATTCTGTTTTGGGGCAGCTGGCGGATTTCAGCCTCGAAGTGCCCGGGAGTGGGGCCTGCCCTGACTTGTGGGCCCACGTCTGCTGGCTTGTGCGTTTGCAGCAGCCTGGTTTTAAATGGCTTCCCCGTTGTGTTCCCAGCCTGAGTCATCCACTCCCCAAACCCTAGGTTAGCTTCCTGCGAACCATAAATTCTTATGTTTCACCACCTATTTAAACTTGGATATGGTGAAACAATTTAATGCTTTTTAGAGAAAATTTAGTATACGTGGCGTTGATATAAAAGTTTGGTAAATTATGTGTCTTTTCAATGTCATATATTTTATATGTGGCTTTTCCTTCACAATGACAAAATTTAGGGACTAGAGCATGCTTTATGCACCAGCCAGTAAAATTCTGGCTTAATAAGCTTCCATTCAGTTCACAAGGATCAAAGTGAAATGGAGACCTTGTGAAAGCTTAAAACTCGGTTTCTCCCTGAAATAGTTTTTATTCAAGCACCTCTCATGCACATATCCTGTTTATTCATCCTAATGCAGCATGCTAAGCTGTATCTATTCAAACCCACGCTGAAGTCCTGTTCAGTGCAGATCAAGAAACATCATTTCATAGATTAATTAGAAGTGGGTGCCCTTTTGGCACTGCTGGTGCGTGGAATATATTTTTATGTTGTGCTAAGTATCTCTTTTTTTCCCTTCTTGTAGCAGTCCCAAAGAAGAAGGCAGGCAGGGGTAAAACAACCTTTTTAGACCAGACAAGCTGTATCAGGGTCTGGTGTAGCCATTGCCTAAACCAATTCCCCTTTTAATCAAGGACTTTGGACCCAAGCTTAGGGAAAAGCCGCTCCTTGCTGCTAGGAAGCTCCAGGTGGCAGAGGCCTCCAGCACTGTGACAAGTGACAGCTGTGAAACTGTGTATGGGGTGTGTGCTGTGCCTGTTAAAAGATATATGTGTTCTCTCCTACTCATATTTAGTTTAGTGATTTGATCTTGAAAGGAATTCAAATTAAATCTGTGGGATTACAAATGCAAGGGCTGTCCCAGCTCAGAGCAGTTGCTAGTGCATAGCCTGGGTGTTTGCAATAAAGAAGAAACTGAAAATACCTGAACATGCATGGTAAGGACCCTCAGACTGATTCCTCTGTAACTTCGAAAGGAAAGAGTCTGCAACCAGTATACAGCCTGTGCCTGCAGTTGCGTTGCACTGGTGTAGTAGATCTAAAGAGTCTGGGTGTCTTCTGTAAGTATGGAGCAGCTGTTTTTCACATGAATTGAGTCTGAACATTCTCAAGATGGCACCAAAAGGACAAAAACTAGTGATGGAAGGATAGGCCCTACCAACCCTCCTCTTCGTCTTCTCCATACATAGTCACAGAGTTGTTAAGTTTTCAGCACAATCAAAAGATATAAGCATGTTTTTGATTGCAGTGCAACACAAAGTGTTACGACATCTTAAGGAAAAAAAACCTGCAGGTATCCTTATGTAGTGGTATTCCTATCAGACTCAGAAAGTGGACCACCTTTCTTCCTTCCCCTTCATTCAACATGTGTTTCTGTCTAGCCATTATCCAAAGTAAAAAGGAAGTCATCCCATCTTCTCCCATTAATAGAAAATTAAATGAGTGCTTCAGCATAGTTACAGAATGGCAGATACTAGTCGAAGACATAGTAACTTCCAGTGGAGCAAATCCACCTGATACTGCTTTCCTTCCTCCAGCTTCATCCAGACAAAATCTCAGTCATCTCCTTTGAACACTCAGCTGCTCCCTGATGTGAACTAACACCAATCACAGCTGACTCCGATACTGCTGATTTCATTGCTGTAGTGATATTTCCCTGGCTTGTGGCTTTGACCACATCACCCCTTGCTTTGCATCCTTCAGTTGGCTCCTGGCCTTCAAAGTATTTTTTTTTGCCTCTAAAACATTCTGCATTGTTAGGTTATGCAATAAAAGGCTCTTCTCTGCATGTGCAAAGGAAGGCAGAGGAACAATGGCAGATGGAGGAGCCTGAGAAATACCCTGCCTGGCTGCCCCATCAAAGGTCCATCTTCACAGCCATGAAGGAGCACAGAGGCACAAGGGCAAGTGAGGGAGCCCCAACAATCCCTTCAGAGACACGGCCCCTCCCAGGGGAGCCTCGGTACCTTACAGATTGGGGGGATCATTGCCTGTGGGGGTAGGACACATTGTGGGATGCAAGGGAAGAGGGTTTTCAGGTTGCACAAGACCTACTATGGGATATGCAGGAGGTGAGCCAAAGATAGGGAAAAATGAGGGATAAAAGTGGTTTGGAGAGGAACAAGCATGGGAAAACAGAGGGTTAAGGGGATAAAAGGGGTCAGACACATGTAAACAGGGCTAGTTGCTGTACTTGTCTGCCCATACCCTGTACCTGCTGAGCATCACCTGTCCTATCTTCTATTAAACTCCATTTCTGCCTCTTTTTTAATTAGGGGGGGTGGGGGTGAGTGGCGCTCTGTTCTACGTGCATGTGTATGTACAGGGGTACTACTTCTGACCTCCTTGCTGGGTCATGTCACATGGGAGAGGCAAGTCCTCTGCTGTCTTACCAGCAGAAGGCATTTCTTTACATCTTTAAAAAGTAAGTCTTCAGAAATCTTTTTAAAATAATTTAAAATTTCTTTTAAAATGTAATGAGAAAATGTATACTGAAGGTATAAACTGTGAAAGGAAACAGTGTGGGTAATTTAGCTATATATGGTGCTCTCTGTGGTAAGAAAGAGATTGGCTTGATAATAATGATCATGAAAGAGATGGCTTTATAGAGCACGAACAGGGCCTGATCGTTTTCCTGCTCTTTTGCTCTGAGACAAAACAAACTTAAGTCCTGCTGCCGCTGACCAGAGCATCTTTAAATTTCCTCTATTATGCAGCACTGCTAGAGATTGTTCTCAAATGCCCCATCGAGGAAAAGACATGAAGCCCTAATTTGCTGTTTGATAATTTCTGGGAGGTGAGAAGGATTCTATGAATAACTGCAGTTTTCCTCAAGGAATGATCAAAACAGTTTCTGCTTAGCTATTGATGAGAAATGCTGTCTTATGTTTAATTAGATAGTCTTTGTCATTATACTCTTTATACTAGGTGCTTTCTGGTCCTTTCTATATGTAGGTTTAGTCTGTGGCAATTGTCTTGTATGTGCATGTGTCTGTAAAAAGGTGAATTTGCTGTTTTAAACTTGATCAGAACAGGGAGCCAAATAAGTTCAATGTAATAGTGATATATAAAAAATGGTTCTGGTACTTTGCATGGAAATTTCCAACCTTGCCTGTGGCTTTACCCTCTCTTATCAGATTTCCAAAGTAAAAAAAAAAAAAAAGAGGAAAAAAAGTTTAAAAGAAACACGAGACTTTCTCTTCCAGTTGTCAAGTCAGTAGGACAGCTCAGTGGGAAACTCAGCATTAGGGATGCAGTCAGAACAGGGACCAGCTCTCTGGAGTGAACTTTGCTGTAAGACACTTCTTTCAGCAGCACTTTTTGTAGCCCACCGAGAAGGCCACTGAGAAGGAAACCATGTTGTGTGCATTGCCTCTTTTTGGTGCAATCTGTGTTTTCTAGGTTTCTTTCCCTCAGGGTGCAAGGCTGAGTATTCTGGAAATCAGTGCCCCAAAAGAGCAAAGCCTTCTCCTCCAGTCCTAGAGGGTGTTTGCAAAAGGTTTAATTTAATTTCTCTAGTTACTTGAATAAGCAACTGCTCAAATGGCCCATACTGCCCCTGCCCTTTTATCAATATTGATATTTATTGAAAGCAGCAGGACGTGCCAGTTCAAAACTAACCCTAGTAATACTCTGCTCTCTTACGTTCTTTCTTGATGGACATTTTGTCGGTGGAATGCAGGACTTCTAGAGTTATGTGCTCTATTTCTTCCTTGCTCCCAGGTCCTGTACCTTTCAGAGTCCTTCCCGGACTTCCCTCTGCCTTCTCATACTCTCACTAGGCTTTCTGTGTGGCTCAGGAGGAGCATGTGAGAGAAGAACATCTTGGTCCATCCTTCCTTCAATATAGCCAGAGCTGTTTGTTTTTCCACTAGGAACCGCCCATCGCCTTCACCCCATCTCAGGCTTTGCAGTGGAGCAGGTTTTAAAAAGAGCAGAATAGGACTTCCAGTGCTTATTGGGAGTATTCAAGCGCCTCTTGGCTATTTTGCAATAGAAAGAACATGGATTCTCCTTCCCTCATATCTTCCCCAGCCTCTTCTTGGGCAAGGGCAGCGGAGAGGAGAGGCAGCATAGGACAGCAGAAGGTGGTGACATCTTTCCCCAGTCAAGGAGACAATTTAAAAGAGGAGGGGCAATTTTAACCTACATATCCTCAGAAGACTCATGCCCTGCTCTGTCAGCTGGGACATCTGGCCATATACATGCCCTTGAAACTCTTCTTTGTGAAGAAGCAGACCCATCATAGCCACCACAGTACTGATGATAGCCTGGCTGAGCTGCAGACAGGGAAGGGAGAAGCTTGCTCCAACTGAACCTCACTGAACTCCGCATCCCCCAGACACAAGCTGCCTCTTCCCAAAAAGAATTCTTTCCCTTATTTCTCTGGAGGAAAAGGACTTGCTCAAGAGGATAGGGAGTATTTCACTTCTCTTGTAGCCACAACCCTTCTGACTGAAAGGCCACTGCGATTCTGCTGATTCAAAATCCAGGCCTAGCTCGTGGGAGAGGTGGGAAGGTGGAATCCACACACGCAGCATTTCCATGCTCTTTAGCAGCACCTTCCAGCTCCAGATGTTTTCACAGACAAGCCGCTCCCTTCCAAAGTACTTCTGACATGCCATCGTTACACAGAAAGGCAAGTGAACTCCAGCGTTGCAGCTACTGCTGCAGGGCCAACAGAAGCAGCAACTCTCACCGCTTCACAGTCCAGCCAGTTTCTGACCACATTTCTGACCACATAGCAGAACAAAGGGTAAATCTTGTCACAAAACTCATCTGCCCCCATTTGAGGGAATGAACATTTTTCCCGGTCTTGGAAGTCAAGATTGACAGCTTTTGGTCACCTTTCCAGAACTGTATCAAAAGAAGGGAGGGAAAGGTCTCTATGTAAAGTATGTACTGGTGAGAATATCTTGCATTAGCACCCAGGTCTGTCTCAAATGGCAGTCCCATGCTCATCAGCGTTCAATTCTGAACCACATTTGGATTCAGGGGCACATCTGAGGTATTTTTAAATTCCTTCCTTGAAATGTTAAGCTATTTCTTTCCTCCATCTTCTCTTCCTAGTTCCCTTTGGGTAAATCCTTTGTATATATATTTCTATATATGTATATGTTATATATATTGCATACATCATATATATTGGTTCCTGATGAGCACTGAAAGTCAAATGTCACATCTATTTTCAAGGGCAAGAAGAACGATTCAGGGAACTACAGAGCAGTCAGCCTAATCTCAGGCTCCAGGAAAATTATGGAACAGATCTTCTTGGCACCCGTGGTCATGCTTGTTAGCAGAGGATCCAAGAAGAGCTAAAAGCACTGCCTGATCCCGGCAGCACTGTTAACCTGCGAAATAGGGACTCAAACTTACCATATTTTTTCTTTCTGGATGTATATCAAGACTTTCTGAAAGATACAAGGATTGTCTGCCCATGCAAATAGAAAAAGGCAAAGGTTGCCCACAGTCAACTTTAAGCACTGTTACTTTTTGGCATCATGGGATTTAAATATGTCCAAGTTAAAGATCCTGTGCTACCAAGTAAAAAGGTCAAAGCTGTGTTTATCTTTGCCAGCTGACTTAAGGTGCTGTTCTTTCTTTTTCCCTGCCTTCTATTCAATGCCTGGCTTACATGTCAGCTGGCTACTGTGTCCTAATAGCATCATTCAATCCATAATATAGGATAAGGAAATTAAAAGTCACTAGTTTTTTAAGATTTGTTTTTTGATTGTTTCTTTTTTTGCTTTCTCATCTGAACAGTTATATGAGGCCACTGAATCAACATAACATCTTCCTACTGTCTTCAATATAGATGCATTGCAAATTATAATCTCTGCCTGTAGGACTGAAAATGTTTTGTCCTTGCTGTAATGACTATGCCTTAATTACAGAGATTGCTGTACTGTGTCAAACAGGACTTGCCGCAGGATAACATAAGCTCCCACAGGACTGGCCAAAACACTGAACAAAGTAGGTAAACGTGAATTTCTCCCGTGAATGAGGACAAAGGCATTTTTAGTGATTCACAATTTATTTCTGCGGTAGAGTACGGCTGCCGGGGTTACATGGCTCAGGCACTGATGTCTATGAAGGAGGACAACGTACAGAGCCCACCCAAAACCAATGGAGGTCCACTGGCCAACAAGAGAAAAGCGGAGGTTGGTTGGGATCAGCTTCCAGCCCTCCTTTCCATCTTCTTATGGCCTGTCCCCACTGCTGGGGCATGGCACTCTGCACAGCCCTGGCGTGGGGGGCAGAGGGGGTTTCGGGCAGTAGTGTGTGACTGCCTCTCACTAGGGTGGAGGAGCTTGCTCCGTCTCGGTGCCTTGGACGGCTGAAGGAGCTTGTTCCTGAGAAAGCAGCTCTGCAGTTAGGGGTGACCCAGCTCTCCTTCGTTGCAGAACTGCAGCTACCACTGCGGGGGCTTGGAAGTGCCCTTTTTCTTGAAGAGCGCTGCAACTTTACTTCACCTTTTTAAGCCTGCCAGCATAGGTATCCGTTTGGGTGAAATTCAGGTTGTCCCATTCCCCTTGCTGCACAGAAATCCCTCTCAGGACTTAATCACCCCTTGCGCTGTTAACATTTGCCTTTCTCGTTTCCTAAGGCGGGGTGCCAGTGCAGGCACCACGAAGCAAAAACACCGTCAGTGCACCTGACTGTTTCCATAGGAGAGGCTCGGAAGTGTTTCGCCTTACCCCCCCGCAGCAATGCCTTCCTCCCTCCTCGGG
>NW_009600197.1:0-9943 GCF_000690535.1 Cariama cristata
GGTCTCCACAGCAGCTCTGTGCGTTGCACCCAGGTGGCTTCTGAGAGAGCAGAGAGGCTGGGGGAGGCACTGAGGACCCCTTGCCACAGACCGGGCTTAGAAGCAGTAGTAAAGGCTGGAGCAGACTTCTTCACAGAAAGCATGCAAACTGCCCGGGGCAGCTGGAGAGGGGTTGGTTTGTGCTCCCTTGTCTTCACAGCCCAACAGCCTGGGGCAAAGGGCGATCGGGGAAGGGCAAAGTCACGCGGAGAGGGATGGGGATGGGCGAATGAGCCACGGGGAAGCCCACAGAAATTTGGGTCTGAAAAACAAGCAACAGCTGGAAAATGTTGAAAACTCGTGCCATCATCTCAGGGACCAGCTGCTGTTTTGAGTCTGGGTACTGTGCTGGTGTGTGACCAGCTCAGAGGTCTCATCCTGCCTGGGAGCTGTGATGTTCAGGACGTGACAAGGTTACTTGGCTACTCATGGTGCATGAGACACACGAAAATCATGGCTGTGGGGCCAAAGGGAGGGTTAGATGGGGCTTGACTGGGCTGGACTAGATTGGGTTGGGCTAGGCTGGGCTGGAATGGACTGGGCTATACTGGGCTGAGTTGGGTTGGGTGCCTGGAGGATGGGTACCCATCAGCAGGGGGGCTCCGAGGAGCCTCGACAGGAGCAGGTCCTGTGGTTTGCAGGGGACACGGCACCACAACCAGTGCAAGCGCAGAGCACAAAAGGCTCCCGTGACTCTTCCACGAGTGGACGTGAAGAAAGCCTTTGGGAACCGCTCGTTCACACGTCCCAGCTCCTGCCAGAGGACAGATGACCGGCAAAGCAATATTAATTTTGCAGGGAGGCCACTAATGTGGCCTGTCTCCCCTCTGCCCCAGGCAGCGAGCGTTCCCTGCACTGATTAAGGGTGAGAATGCTCTCCGTAGGCACCTTTCAGAAAAAGCATTTCAATTAGCAGCTAAGATGGATCGCGCAGGAAATTGGGTGGTTATTTCCAGATGTTCACAATGAATCACCTCATCGTAGGAAGGGGGCACGCGGCACTGTGCCGAAGGGGCTGGGGATCACAATTACGCTCCTCTGGTACCCTTACACATAGAGGAGTTTGCTTTTATGGTTTGGTGATTAATTTTTGCAGGATGAATTGTTGCGCTGGGGAAATTCGTGGGATTGTAAAGAGGAAGCAACGCGGGGAGGGATGGCAATCGGCTCCCAGCAGCTACCTGCAACCTTGGCATCTAATCCACATTTCTAGGTGCCACCAACAGCCAGCTGGGGTCTTTTCTGTCCCCTCCTGAGCACCTGGATGAGGAGGGCTGAGTCCGTTTTGCTCCAGAGCGGGTAGCAGTGGGTGTCCCCGCTGGTTTGCCTTGCATGAAGTCTCCTCCTTCTACTACCTGCCTCTGCCTTGGGGCTCCTGTACGCCGGGACCTGGGCTCTCCTCTCTGTTTTTCATGGGGATTTGCAACGATCTGCTGTTCCAGGTGCTGTGAGCCACGCGTGACCAAAGCAGTAATGGTTTAGGGGAGAAACTGTGCTCAAAGGGGCATCCTGCTCCCAGGGCTTGACCTGAAAATGTTCCCAAAGTGGCTGGGCATGGCCAAATCCTTCTTTGCTGGGGCCCTGGGAGGAGCTCAGACAGCCAGGCTGTGCCAAGAGCTCGGGGGGTTTGGTGACATGACCAAGTATATTTATTTGCAGGTCATTTTTCATTTGCTGACCTACTCCTGGCAGGGGTCCGGACCCTGTTACTGCTGCATCTTTTAGCTTTGAGGACGTCCCCTGAAGCTGGGTGTGGATAATTACCCCGTGGTCACTCTGTCCTGGTCATGGTGACCGACCAGCTGATGCTAGTTCTTCCCTCAAATTGCATCTCATCAGCCCATGCTCCAAGGCTCTTGTTGCCTTTGTCCAGAGTGGAAAATGCAACTTTTGAGTTTGCTGGTACAGATCTGGCTCACGGAGGAGGGGAGGGCATGCAGGTGGGAGGCAGCAGCAGGCAGAGCCGGTGATGCACGCTTCTCCTCCGGGAGCTGGTGCGGGACTGCGGGCAGCAAGGCTGTGCTGGGTTCCTGGTTTAGGTCTATGTATGTAGTCAGGTTTCTGGGGAGCTCCCAGAGCCTGGACGTGTTTCCCTGTGAGCTGGATGTGACTCCGTGCAAGCCTGGCAGCTCTTTGCATCCCAGAAAGCTGAATGACTGCTTGAGCCTTGGGTGGGAAGGGTTCACGCAGGGCTGCAGTGAGATTTTTGCAGTCCCTTGAACATCCTCATGACCAGCTGTGCCCCCAGCATCTCGTTGATGCACAGTCCCTCGGCCTGGGTGCGGTGGCCTAAATGGCAGGGGTGTGCCTGCCCGGCAAGGATGCTGCACTGGCTCTGGAGCATCTCAGGCTGCCAGCACTGGGGCCCTGGGTCTGGGCACGCCATGGAAAGACAGGGGTCTTGGAGGGGCAGGGATGCAGGCATGTTGCTCTGGGGATTAGAGGGACTTTTGGAGGGGAGCACAGGGATCCAGGAGCTGTAGCCCAGGGCCAGGCAGACTCAGCCCCCAGCCCTGCGCTCTCCCACGGTCTGGCTTTCCCAGGCAGGCAGCTCACGAAACTTCTCTCGTCTCCAATTGCTGTGCTCCACCTTTTATTATAATTGATTCTGCATCGCCATAGGAACCCGCTCCAGCGTGAGTGAAGAGCAGCTGCCTTCCCTGTGTGCTCTCCAGGAGAGAGGCGGGTGCTCCTTCCCTGGAGATGGCAAGTGATGGAGCCGGGAGTCCATGCCAGCCAGGTACCGTCCCTGCCCCATCCCCTCTCGAGTGCACGCTGTGGGGAGCAGAGCCGGGGAGTGCAAGGGGCGGGGGGTAGTTCCCTCCATGCTTGGCTGCTGGGGACCCCCCCCACACCCCTCGTGGTGGTGGGCTCAGGAGATGGGGCTGGCTCTGTTTGTCCGGTGCTGGGGTCCAGTGTATCTTCTGATGGCGATTGTCCAGTCTGGATGGAGAGGGCAGGAGGCTGAGCTTTGGGGTGGGGTGGGATGGGTAGGAGCAATCTTTCGGGGGTGTGTGTGTGTGTGTGTTATCTTCTTCCCGGGTGGGTTGGTTTGGGATTTCCATGTGTGCTGGGATGACTGCAGAGAGGAGGCAGGTGAAGGGTGTGCTGCAGAGCCCTGCCCTTGTCCAGGCTTCCCGTGCCCCCCCAGGAGGACCAGGGACCACAGAGCCTGGGATCTGGGGGCAAGCATCTTTGCTTAGGTGGGGCTGGGCTAAACCTCCCCCTTGGCTGAAGGGTTACCCCCTTCGTTTGCAAAGAAGTGGATGGGACATCCCTCGCACTCAGCATCTGATGCTCCTGCTGTGGCCTGATCTGCTCGGTTCTCCCCTCCGTGTCTGTGGTTTGCTCATCTTCCCCTAACCACCGGGCACGGCTGGAATCCTGCCCAGCAAAGCTGCCTTGCTGGGAGAGCTGCGTGGGTTTGGAGGAGCGGTGCTGGAGAAGGTGGCCTTCCCGTTAGCCATGGGCTGGTTTAGCAGAAGACTGGCCAAGATCTTACACCAGGGTTCGGGGTACGGACGTGCTGGGCTGGAGTCCCAGCCTGTCCTGCCGCTCCTTGTGGTGGAAGGTGCTTGAAGAGAGATGTTGAGAGCAGGCTTTAGAGCATGAGGGGACATTTGGCTACATCAGACCAACTGGGGAATACTGCTGAGATTCGGAGTTTTTCCTTGGGCATGGGTACTGGCAGCTGGTCCAGACCAGGATGTCTCCTGGATTCCAGACGTCCTTGTCCGTGTACATGCTGAGCCCTCACAGGGCCAGGTGATGGAGAGGGGCTGAGAGGGTTCCTGAAGGAGCCCCCAGGATCCTGCTGTGGGTAACAAGCATTGACAGGGAGCCCAGACGTGGGCTGTGGTACCTGGGCAGAGATTGGCCCTGCCCATCCCTGGGCAGCTGCCTGGTGTTTGCCTGTAGGGCCAGGGTGAGATGCACCCCGTAGATGGTTCAGACACGGCCAGGCTGAAGGCAAAAGGGGGTCTCAGCATCCCTCCTGGGACACGGCATTCTCTGTACGACAGAGGTACCCACCTCGGCGGGGGCCCGAGGGTCTCTCCCTGCCAGGGATGGTCAGTGGAGGGTGCTGGGGTTCAGGCTCGGGTGCCTCCCTGGCAGCAATTAAGAGGAAAGCTGGGAAGACGAGGTCGCGCACGCTGCTCTCCCGGCAGACTGGATTCCTGAAGTGGGAAATAAGTTTGTTCTGCTGGGCTGGGCCATCTGCTGAGGAAGGGCAGAGGAGATGGTGGTCCCTGGGTGAGCCCTGCACCAGCTGCTGGTGCCAGAGACAGGAGCAGATGTCCAGGGACAATGCAGCAATTTGGCTTTGGGATGCATAGGAAGGGAGGACAGAAATACACCTGGACAGTCCCAGCCCTGTTGGCTCCCAGGTCCAGGGTGCATCCCGTAAAGCAGCTGGAGAACAGGGCCCTGGGTTCTCAGCATCCCAGCACCCAGCCAGGAGGTTCACAACGTGCTTTGAAATGGGGCAGAAATAGCTCTGAGGGCACAGGGCAGCTCTTCGCTCCAGGGCTCCGCATCCCGTTGGAAGTTGAGCTTCCCCTGGCAAAGCCTCTGGCTGTGCTGACGCTGGCGGCCGCGCAGAAACCCCGTGGGACTCGTTCGCTTCACCCAGCAGCAACATTTACTGAAAAAGGCAATGCAAACCCTGCAAAGGCTTCCGCTGCTTCGGGAGCTCCACGTAACGGTGCCAAGCACAAGGGTGAACATCCCAGAAAGGCATCCAGCACCCTCCATCCCAGCCGAGGCGAGCGGACCCCCCTCGGACAGACGGACGGACGGACCCTTTGCTTTGGGAGCGCAGAAGTGGAATGCCGGCGGGAGCACCGCAGCCCTGCTGCTCTTGCAAGTAAAGCCTTTTCCCATCCCTTAGCAGCTTAGGTCCTAGAAATCCTCCTGCTTAGGCAGAAACTTGTTTGCCTGCAAACCTCGCGAGGCCGTTGGCTTTCATCGCTCCTTGGTGATCGCGTTTGCTGTCAACAGGCGGTTGTGCACCGTCTGCGGCGATGCAGTGAATATTAACCAAGGGGAGCACGTGGAGCGGGGTCCTGCGAGACCCCCCCGGCTCCCACGGAGCAGCAGATTTGCTCTCAGCCCTTGTCAGAGCCCTGTGTTAGTGCTCAGGCTACCCTGCTCCCCTGCCCTCCTCCTTTTGGCCACACGACCATCTTCGTTAGACGTTCCCAGGAGCCTGGATGCATCTCTCGAATTTTTCTCCTAGATGTCTCAGATTTGCATGGGGAGCAACAGTAGGGTTGTGCTTTTCAGAGCAGGGTTATCTGGGCACTGTCCTAATGAATTTTCTCCCGTTCTTATTCTGTGCGCAGTCATTTTATTCTGGTCTCTAGGAAAGCTTCATTCGAATGTAAGCACTTTAGCCCCTCCTAGCTCTCCTCCATCAAAACGAGCTCCGCTTTCTCCTTGTAAGACATTAGTCTCATTTCTCATTGTTATATAATTGTAAATGTCTATTTTTGGTTATAAAAGTACTAAGTCGAGTATATTTAAAGGTGTGTAACCTGACTAATTCCCTAGTTGTTGGGCTGCATTCACGACACCGTGCAATTAAACCCCGCTCCTCTGTGGCTCACGTCCTGTCATCTTCCAGTTTCATTCTTGGAGCAGATCAAGCCTTTCTGGTGCAATTCTGCTTTATTGTGCAAATCATGTGGGTCTTTTTTTTTTTAATTCCTACTGATAAAACACATGCTTTCCAGTGCCAGGTGTTGCAAAGCTGACTTAACCTCCCAGTACCCTGAGACAAATTGACCCATGGCCTGGGGAGCTGCCTTATTGCGTGGACCCCCTGCGTCATCAAGAGGTGGGCTCCCTGCTCTCCATCCCCTGCACACCAGCTGCACCAGTGCCCGACAACCCTTTTGGTGAAGAAATTCTTCACCGAAAGCGAAGCACGGCTATGCCAAGGCTCCCGGCTTCATCTTTTATTTGCGGGTGGGAGTACGCTGTTCGGAGGAGGAACAGATTTCTTTTTGAGCAAGGTTACTGCACTGTAAATTGGAAGTAAGCGATACTCGAAATGTTAGTATCCAGAAATTGCTTTCCGGCTGACACACACGACGTTCTCCAGCTGCTTTCCCTAATTAGGTTCTGATTCTACTTTGGACACTTCTTAGGATCATAGGATAGTTTGGGTTGGAAGGGACCTTTAAAGGTCATCTAGTCCTGCCGTGAGCAGGGACATCTTCAACTCAACCAGGTTGCTCGGAGCCCCGTCCAACCTGACCTTGGATGTGTCCAGGGACGGGGCATCGACCACCTCTCTGGGCAACCTGTGCCAGTGCTTCGTCACCCTCGGCATCAAAATTTTTTTCCGTATATGTAGCCTGAATCTACTTTCTTTTAGTTTAAAACCATTACCCCTGTCCCCATCTTTCTTGTAAGCCCCCTTTAAGTATCGAAAGGTCACACCAAGTCCTCCCCGGAGCCGTCTCTTCTCCAACCTCTTGTGCTTTCCCATCCGCTACCCAGCTCCAGGTCTTGACTTCTGGTCAAAAACCTGCAAGGACTTAAAGGGTGGCATAAGCCGGGGCTGGCAGGAGCGTCTGGGTGCGGTCCAGGGCAGGCTGAGTCACGCCGGCGCTGTGCAGCCCCATCCCTGCCGAGAGCCCGTAACCTCCCTTCGCTGCCCACTCACGTTCTCGCTTCGGAGGTGTCTGCAGTGGGAAGGGTGAGCCCCCCGTACCAGATGGCATCCTGCATCGGTAAACACTGCTCCGTACTTCTTTTTAAAGAAATACCTCATTAGATATTTGCCATTCCCGAATTAACGTTTAATTCGTGTTGCGTACCCAGAGAGATCTCACCACGGCGTTGCTGAATTGTTGACAGTGATCCTCTTCCTTTGCGAGGTCTGTCCCTATTAAGCAATTTCCTTGCTCATGTATTCTTTTTAGTTACTAAGGGAACATGAATCTTAATAAAACTCAATCAAATGTTCCTTAAATAACAGCTGCCTTCATTTAACCGTCTTATCAGTGGGTTTTTGTTTTTGTTTTTTTTTTTTTTCCCTCTGCTCAAAATTCCCGGGAAATTAAGATCTGATTCTTCACACAGTAATGAAAAAGCAGCACATCCCAAATGTGAGGGAAATCCTTCATCCCAAATACTATAGGATACAACACTAGGGATACCATTTAGCAGAAAAATCTTGTGTTTTGCCCTGAATGTGCCCGTTCCTCCCTGCGCTTTTGATGTGAGTCAGTTGGGCATCTCCAGATACATCGTTTGTGCTTGGCTAACTTACATTGCAGCAGGGCTTGGCCTGAGCATCTCCGGCACCGAGAACCACGAAGGAGGATTTTTTTCTTAACCCAGCTGTGTCCGTGGGAAGCGTGAATCTTCCCCGAGCACAGAGAAGGGCAGCAGAGAGGCAGCGGGACCCTGGCAATGCGATGCTTTCAAAGCCCAGGGGGTTCCCAAGGGCTCCCAGGGCACTAGGAGCTCTGCGAGGGGATGAAGGCTGCAGAGAGCTGTGCCTGGCCCTAAAGCCCTCCGTGGAGAGGAGTGGGATGCTCCGGCCCATCGATGCTCCTCCATGGGTGGGTGTTCCTCCCCTGGATAGGACCACATGGAGCTGGCTGGGGAGGGGAGACCCGAGCGCTTTCTGCCCAGGTGGAAGTTCCTCCAGCTCAGTTCACTCATCCTCATCCTCCTGCCCTCCTTCAAGTTGCACCAGGGGAGGTTTAGATTGGATATGAGGAAGAATTTCTTCACCGAAAGGGTTGTCAGGCACTGGACCAGGCTGCCCAGGGAAGTGGTGGAGTCACCATCCCTGGAGGTGTTTAAGAGATGCGTAGGGGTGGTGCTGAGGGACATGGTTTGGTGGTGGGCTTGGTTTATGGTTGGACTCGATGATCTTAAAGGTCTTTTCCAACCGAGATGATTCTATGATGTGGTACCCGTGCCGTGGGACCCTTATTTGACTTATCCCTGCACCCGCTGCATCCCACACTCAGCTGGGGACAAGATGGGGGGGGATAAACCCCAGCATGATGGAAGCTTGACAATCTGGGGAGCTTCTGGATGGAGTCACACTCGGGGTGGCCAACGTCCTCCTGAGGTGACGGGGGATGTGGGTACAGTTTCCCTTTGGGGAGCTGCACGGGGCAGTGCCCTGCCGTGTAACCATGACAAAGGTGGGCAAAGCCCCCGCTCAGCCCCAAAGGTCACCTGAAGCCTCAACGAGTACCCGGGCAGCTGTTTTGGGGTGGTCAGTGTTTTTTGGGGGGTGGGGGTTCAGAGATACCCTGGCCAAATACTGATGCAGGGATACAAGCTTGGGGCTCGCCAGCCCCACGGGCCGGGGGGTAGTTTGGTCCCAAGGGCGAGCAGGGCTGGGTTACCCGGTGCCGTACGGATGGCTCTCGAGAGAACACCCCACACCTGGGCTAGACACGAGGGACGTGGGGGAGCACCAGACAACTGGGGTGAAAAGCCAGAGAGCAGCTGCCCTCACCTTGTTGCTGCCCTCGCCCTTTGTTTTGCTGCTGTGATGTGAAACTCTGCCTAAAGCCTGCAAGCGCTGCTCCTCGTGGTGCCCCAGGAGGTGCCGAGAGAGGAAAGCGAGCAGGACCTCGGCGTGGGGCAGAGCCAAGCTGCGTGGGCTCTGCTCTGATTCGGGGTGCCTTGGCCTCGGGACTGGGCTCTGTCGTTGGTTTTCCCACTGAGACTGCTCCCAGCCAGAGACAGTAGCGCTGCCTGGGGGGGCAGGGGGATGCTTTGGCTGTTTCCTGACATCTCCTAGTGTTTTTTTGTTGTTGTTCTTTTTTTCTGGAGACTCCACAGCACTGAGAGCACTCAGGCTCCAGGATGCTGGAAGGGGAGGTTGGTGTGGATGTTCTCCTAGGTGAGCTCCACCCAGTGCTGCTCTGTCAGGAGACACTGAGATCTTCAGAGGTGCCTTGTGGTGTTTTGCTGTGAGTCCTGGTGACCGTAGTCCTTTTAACCTCTTTTGCTATCTTTGTCCTTCTGCTTTGCATCCCTAGCCCAAGAAAGCTGGACCCAGGAGATCTTTCCTCAGTGACGTGGCTGTTTGGACGCAGCCTTCTCCTCCTTCTGCTGCGCTAGCAATGCTCGTGTCCCCAGGCAGCTGCAGTGAGGTAGGTGCCCTCCTTCTCCCCCGGGACTCAGCTCCTTCTATACCTGGTGCGAAACCAAAGGCGGTCGTTGTGCCAAGGGAAATTCAGCAGCTGGACACGCGTCCCACGATAGGAACGGGCAAACCCTAAGCTCGTGTCCATCTTGGGAGAACTTCAAGACCAGACTAGATAAAACCCTGAGCAGCCCACTCTGACTCCGCAGCTGAGGTCCTTTTCAGTGTGAATTTCCTGGGATTCAGGGCACCTGGTCCAAAAGGTTCCTGCAGCACCAACCTTGACAGGTGGGCACCCTCTCCGGGGGGGTTGCTGGGGGTTTATAACCGGAGAGGCAAGCTCTGCACCAGTGCCCTGGACTGCCCACCCATCCCGTGCCTTTGTGCCCCTCCTGAGTGGCTTCTCGAGCTTGCTAGAAAACCAGGGATCCACCTGTGACCGTCCCTGGTTATTTAGCAGTGTTGCTGTAGCTCGTGGCCAATTCCTCCTCCCTCACCATCTCTGCTTTCCCCTTCAGGAGCTCTTGGCTTGGGCAGGAGCGAACCCCAAGCTCGGCGTAGCAGTGCCGGTGGCGATGGAGTAACCTGTGCTCTGGGTGCGTGGGCACAGCGGGAGGTTGAAGTTGGCTGCCCGAGCACCGGGGCGACCGAATGCGCCCTGCCCACGTCCTCCTCGCCTCTGCCATGAATGATGCATCGACGATGGATTATGAACTGCTCTCCCCCTCCTTGGTTGAGCACCCAGCCGGCACTGCGGGTATGGATGCTGAACAG
>NW_009600198.1:0-10668 GCF_000690535.1 Cariama cristata
CTGAGGCAAAGGCGGCATTAAGTACCTCTCCCTTTTCCTCTTCCTTGCTGGCAACATTCCCCTCTTCATCCAGTAAAGGGGGGAGATTCTCTTTGGTCCTCCTTTTGTTGTTGACAAAACAACATACTGATCTCCCCTCTGACACTGGCCTGCCACCACTAGGCTCACCTCCAGCTTTTAGGGTTTTATCCCCATCCCTTCGGACCTAGTTTAAAGCCCTCTCAGTCAGCCCTGCCAACTCATGAGCTGGAATCCTTTTCCTCCTTTGAGACAGTTGAAATCCATCAGCAGGCCTGGTGCTGTGTAAACCGCCTCATGATCAATAAAGCCAAAATTCCTCCGATGGCACCAGCCTCTGAGCCACATGTTAATCAGAAGGGTTTTCCTGCATGGGTTTTTCCATGCATGGAAAAGGAAAAATTGCCAAGGCAGGTGACAGTGACGGCTCTGAGCCCTGCTCTCCGGGCCTCCCTGTGCACATGGAGAGAGAGGCTGCAGGAGCTCTCTGAACCCTTTACCCAAGCAGAGCCGCAGCCAGAGCCTCCGTTTCAGCTTCGCATTCCTGACCCAATGCCCAGGTTTTCATTGGGCACAGTCGTTCATTTAGCTGAACAGGCAGGCTGTTGGTTTGAATTCATGCAGCTAAAATCCTCTTGGATACTCCTGAATTTTGCTGTGTGTGGGGCTTTTTTTTTCCTTCCCTCCTGCCCTGAAACTTGGCACCCAGCCATAATTTTTATGACTGAGAAAACAAGTTTGGGAGGAGACTGGGAGACATGTGGCACCATCCCTCTGGAAGCAGCCTGGACTGGATCCAGGCTCTGCTGCCCAAGGCATAGTGGATGCCGGGGAAGATGTCTGAGCTCTGAGCGCAGCCCTCCCCGCTCGTGTGCTGCTGTCACCCACGTGCTTCAGGGGTTTCAGCTGAGAACATAACCTCCACTTAGTCATTCATTGGCTAAAATCGTCCACGGGGTTCGCCCAGCGTGGGACTTCTCCTGTCCAAACTTGGCTCCTTACATGACGCAGCGCAGAGCCCATGCCAGGCCGCTCCACTGCAGTGCTGAGCTTGTGTCTCTGTGTCGGTGCTTCCACCCCCATCCTGCTGGGGACATGGCAGGACAGGATTTTCATCCTCTCCCATTTAGATGCTTGTCTGCACAGTTAGTTTGTATAAACCTGGGGAAACGTGTCCCTAGCCCTCTGTGTAAGCAGACTGCTCGGCCAGAAATATTGCGGGCACGGTGTGAGTTTTGTGTAGGAGAGTATTAAAAGGCGGGGAAAAAGTTGTTTTGGCCACTAGGATTTACATGGGAAGTACCTAAAGTCAGGTTTGGGAGATAGTTGCCCTCAGGAAGCATTGGAGGTTCAACTGGAAACAGCAGGCAGCCTCTGCTTGCTGTGGGTTTGCTCTGTGTGGGGCACAGCTGGCTGTGCTCCTGGGGTGGCCCAGGGTAGCCCCTGCTGCTGTGATTAGCTACGAGAAGACTAATTGAGAGCCACAAATGGCAGAAGGTGATCATGAGGGCAGTGAAGATGCAGAGAGGGATGGGCAAGACTCTTTCAAGAAGGATCAGGTGTGGGGAAAAGGGAGCGAAGGGTTGTGCAGGTCCCAGGTCTGCAGGCGTGAGCCTCCTGTCCTCCCTGAGCCTGTTTGGCTCTCACTGCTCATGCAAGTGGGGCTGGGAGGTATTCTGCTTTAGGAGGACCCATGGGGATTTGCAGGGGGACTCTCCACGCTGTGCCAAGCCTTTTCCTACCAAGCGTGGTAGGAAGAGGTCAGCCTCCCCTGATGGCTGCCCTGACATCGCTGTCTGGATGCAGCCGAGTTCAGCCTCCACCTCCTCCATCCATTCCCTGCTGCTGCAGCATGGCCCTCAGCAGTGGAGCAGGCAGGACATGAGGGCCGTGGCAGGAGCAGGGCACACCACCACCTTGTTTGGAACCAGGTATTGTAGCATTCATGGAGGGCAAAAGCTCCTATATCCCGTAATATGGGAAGGGTTGAGGTCAGGACTGGACCTGGAGGGTGGGGGCTGTGCTTTACAGGTGCAAACTTTCACAGGTAATGAGGCCAGGACAGCTGATTGAATGCAGCTGGGGAAGCCTCCTAATCCTGTGCCCAGACCAACAGCTTCTGGTTGAATGGAAGAGATCTTTAAGAAAGAGAAACCAGATTTTAA
The DNA here is from genome assembly GCF_000690535.1 of Cariama cristata. NCBI lineage: Eukaryota > Metazoa > Chordata > Aves > Cariamiformes > Cariamidae > Cariama > Cariama cristata. The sequence goes on from NW_009600198.1 coordinate 2,184, forward strand.
GGCTTGAACTGCTAGTGACTCCAGCCTGGCCCTGTCTGAGCTGCCACGTGATGACTCACATTTGCTGATGGCCATCTGCATGTTGTTATGCTTGACTTCTGGTTAGGACGTGTGCAACTTCATCTGTAGACAGCATCACTTGGTTCCCTTTCTCTGCTGCATCATAGAGTCCTCTAGAATCTTCTGATTTACCCCTTGCACTGCTTCCTGATTCTTTTCAGTACGCATTTGAAAGCTTGCCTGTTGGTTAGGCATTAAGGCTGTGGAAAAATAACTGGGCTCCCTGCAATTCAGTCTTTTGTAACTAACTACTTCAAGGACTTGTAGAGCATCCCTACCAAAATTGCAGGCCAGTTGTGAGGTTCTGCGCCAAAATTACTTAGCAGGTCTGAAATGATACCTTACAGCCCTCCAGAACTGCTGCCTCTCCAGAATTTGGCCCTGTGAATCTAATACAGCTTTTGGAAGTAGCAGTGGGGATGGCATTGAGGGGATGCATCAAGCTCTGGCGTACTGGAGGGTGGCCTTCCAAAACAACGCCAGACAGAGAAGACCTCCGAAGTCCTGCATTCAAGATGCCTCTTCACGTGCTGGAGAATTTACCATAGTGCCCATGAAGTTGTCCTGATCATTAATTATGCTCCTAATACCATCTTTTTAAATAGGAGTAAGTCTTGTTTTAATGGATGGCTGTGGGCTCTTGTTTCTACTTCATTTGCAGAATTAAGGAATCCTTTACTTTCCACAGCCTCTTTCCCCAGTAGGTACTTTCTGACTCTGATGTAGTTACCTCTTAAGCTTTTCTTTGAGGAGATTAGAGACTGAGGAGCTTATGCCCTTAAGGCAGGTTGGATTGTATTTTATGGCTTTGTTACAAACTCTCCATTTTTTTAGCATCCTTTCACAAACGTAGACCCTGAAATTGAGCAAAATTTCCAGTGTTTGTCTCACCTGTGGAGTATATAATAAGAGCAGCGGTTCCTAGCATGTCACCCCAGCTACATGGCTTTAATCATGATGCTCCTCTGGGATTTCATGCTCTCCTGTCCTTTTCTAGGAGCCTGTCTGTCACCCCAGAATGCTGCTTTTTCTGTGGCTGGTTGAGTGAGTCAGCATCCAGACAGAGCCTAGCTTACCAAACATTCAAATCCCCCCAGTTCTTCAGGAGCCATTACTTATCACACTAGCAGTATTTTTATAATATGAAGAATTTAGCAACACTAATTTTGTATTTTCTTGGCTGATATTAGCGGTAGGCTGAAGAAGGTCACCATTATAAATGCTGTTGTTCCCACTCAATAGTCCTTTTAACAAGAGTTACACTCTGAACTCTGTCAGTGAAGCCATTTACTAATGCAAATTATTGATGCTTGATTTAGGTGCAGTCCAGACAATGCACTGCACTAGTCCAGGTTTATTACAGTCACACACTGACCTTTTTTAACAAGACAAATAAGTTCATCAAGAATATGCTGGACCTCGTTGCCTTCATTAATGTTCCTGCCAGTCTTTCTGTGCTTAGCAAGTGTCCCCTGCCCACCAGTCCATCACTTTCCTGCAGTCTTCCTGCTGTTGAGATTGAGGAATTCAAATGCTGTTACAAAAGCCAGCTGGGAGGGGGTGGCAATTCCGTGCGAACGGAAACCAGCGTCTCCACCTGGAAAATGCTGCTGGAGAAGTTTTTAAATGAAACATTCTCTCAGAGTAAATATGTAAAGGAAATAGGAGGGGAGGAAAGGCCATTCTCTAGAAACATGATCTCTGCTGATAATCTCTGTGCAGCTGCGGACTTCGTGGTTGACTGTTGACCTGGGCAAGGGGGAGGGACAGGAAATCAAAGAACAGAAGGGATTTTGGAAGGAATGTCTGAATTCAAAAGTCCAAGCAGGGATGAATATTTTGGCTGAAGTATTTTTTGACAATACTACTTTTATCTCCTATGTAGATGTAGAAGTGGTGCACACAGAGACAGTGTTACTGCTGCTATCCTAGAGGTGGTAAACTGAGGAGCAGAGGGAAGCAGCAGGTCCACTTAGCCAGCAAAGACAGAAGAACTCATGTTTTCCACTTCCATGTCAGCTCTTCCCCCCGTCACGCTCTGTGTCCTTTGCTCTGCTGCTTCACACCCTGGCCGAGGAGCTGTGTCTCCTCCTGCAGTCAGGGTAGGATGCTGTACAACCCCTGTAGCAATTGGTGCTGCAACACAGGCCCAGAGAAAACCAAATGTTAAATAGCTTTTAAATAGTTAATAATTTAGTAAGAATAAAATAGTTTTTGTAATAGTTAAACAAAAAGAAAATAGCTTTTTCCTCGGTCAACTAGTGCTGGAGAGGAGGGGTATAATCTTAGAAAAGACTTTACCCAGCACAGTGTGACTGTGATGCCTCACTTGCTTGTGTGAATGACTCACATCTACACTCTTGGACCAAGGCTTTTGCGGCACTGTCACCTTCTGTGAGCTCCTACGTGCGCAGGAGGAGATCCAGAAGGCTTATTCAGCTTCAGTGCACACAAAAATGGAGATCCACATGAAATTAGACATCTCATCTCTTTAGAAGCCAGTGGAAGAATTTGGTGTCACTAAAGGGGGATCGCTGTCATCTAAGAGAGATCAGTGTCACCTAAGGGAGAGCCTCCAAAACTTGCTGTAGAGCAGAGCAGTAGCACTGGCCAGGATGAGTGGATGGATGTTAACAGGAGCCCCAGCACCTACTGTAGGGTTGCATCTTGGGCACTGAGGTCTGCTTGAGAACCAGCACAATGAATCCCCCTGAGGACAGTCATCTCACAGAGCAGGACTGCCTCTTTTCTGGGAGATGGTGGTCCTGTCCACAGGGCTGGTGGTGAGCATCTCCTGGGGAGGTGAGCAGTCAGGCTCTTCCTCAGCCTTACAGGATCTGAACTGACAGCCCAGTCCTGTAGAGAAGTCAGGGAAGGGGCTTGCAGGAATAAAATGTTTGTAGGTCTCAGCGAGCAGATGAGAGGGAGCTGCATGCAGCATCCTTGCACTCTGGAGGAGGAGACGGGAGAAGCAGATCTGAAAGCCCAGCAAGTCAGTGCCTCTTTGCCTGCCCTTCTTTGTGCCCATCGCTTGCATCCCAGCCTGGCCCGTACTGTGACATAACGCTGACCATTGCTTCGTGCTCCAGTTGAGTGCACGAGAGGCGTGTGCAGGTGAGAATCCTGAAGGAAGAACAACTTGCTTTTCACCATAGGAATATTCTTGAGAAATACAGCAACGTAAAAAGTGAGTGACAATATTTTCCTTTACTGAACAGCAGAAGAATTTCCCAAACTAGTTATTTATGGTCCTAAAGATGGTTTCCATTGCCATTGCACAACCCTCCAGGCAGCTGTTCAGACACATCGTTCCCCTCCTTGCTGTGGCTTTGGTTTGGAGTTGGCCTCAAGAGCCAAGTCGCTCGGGCAGTGACAGATGCTTCTCTCTGCGAGCACTTGCCGAGCCCCTTGCAGGGCACTGCCGTCCAAATGAGAAAGCCACAGTAATGGGGTCATCATCATGGGGGAGATGGCATTTTTGTCTTCACCATCCCTAAACAAATGCACATGTGGTATTTTGGTTAACACAGCAGCAGAATAGCATGCTAGGGAGCTGCAGCTCTTGCGTGCAAGACTCGTATCTAGTTTGTGTCGGAGCAGTGAAGGTCTGTTAACTCTGGCTGCCCCGATTTGTAGCTCACTGTGTGGTTTGCAGCCGAATTTGGCGCAGATGATGCTACAGCTGCAGCCTGCACAGCCCTCCTTCCAATGAGTAGTACTTTACCTTGCTCTCACCAGCAGCCAAAGCCAGGGAGGCCCCTGGACTTCATTTCACACATTTTTTAGTGAGAGAGGATAGCCTCCAACGGAGGCTGACAGCTTCCATCTCACATCCGTCTGTTCCCATGGTTGGAGCAGAGGGAGAGTTTGTATTGAGTAGATCTTGTTCTACTTTCTGTATTGAAAAAATCTAGCTCTTTCTAGTTGTTCTTTGCACCTGGTAATCTTTTCTTTTAGTTTATGGATGCATTGACCTAAGTAACAAATAAGAGCTCGTTATGTACATTTTAATGCCATGTAGGCAGTTTTGAATTTGGAGTGCATGGTGGATAAAAATTCCCTGATTATATAACCAGTGAAAATCCAGATCTGAGCTTCAAGAATTGGGTTTTCCCAGAACTTGCTCTTTTAGCAACATGAAACAGCTGAAAACTGCAGGGAGTTGTGTGTGCATCCATCCTTGTGTCACACCCCAAATTGCGTGTGTTTGCGTAACTGGGCGCTTGGAGGAGAGGGAGGATCAGTGCTGCCCACTTCTCATTTTTCAGTCAAGATGCTGGTGCTTAGGTGGACACTGAAATAGAGAGAAGCCCCATGGCAGCCTGCACCCTTCTTTGATGCATTCATACCCTGCCTCTTTGCACCGTCAGCACATCCAGTGGTGGGTCTCCATCTCAGCCATTTCTTTTCCTTGCTTGCGCTTGGCTTTAGAAGGGCTCCTAGCACAAGCCAGGCTTTGTCTGCAACCCTCGTTCCAGGTCCTCAGAGTATGACAAACTGACTCTTCCTTCGTTGGTGTTAATTGCTCCCATGTCGTCTACATGGAAAATTCCCAGGATTCTTTCTGCTCTGTATTTAGACAGGGTTTATTTTGGTCCATCCTGCCTTCCCTTTAACTGTGCCACCATGGTCTAGGGCCAAGTCCCTGTTGCTCTGCGCTCTGCCCGGTCGCAGTAGCAGGCTGCTGCTGCATGGCTGCTTTGGACGAGAAGCTCTGTCTCCCCAGTGCCACCTACCTCACTGGTCCCTGTAGCACACAGCCTTTTAGGAGTTCATACCCTGCCCAAAATGCCTGCTGTCCATGCAGTCCCATAATTCACTGTGCTGCATGGAAGGCGAGTCCTTCTGCAGTCTGTGAATTGCTCTACTCTGCTGCGGCACATCCCTATGGATCTGCGGTGTGGAAGTCCTGGGACTGGCAATGTCAGCATCCCCGTAATTTTGTGTGGCCTTGTGCTGGCTGGTCGCTGATGGCAGTCTCCAGCCCTTGTGGTATATCCCCAGCCGCGTGCAGAGCCGGGCCATCTGCCACCATTCCCACACACCAGTGTCCATCTCATGGGCGGCATGCCCACAGCGGAGCGTGTGGGACTAAAGAGACAGCCTCTTCTCACGGGGTGGTCCTTGTTCCTGGGAAGTGACTCTGATTTTCATGATGGGAAGGTATGTGACAGCTGTGAAATCCATCTTCTATTGCCAAAATGCTTATGGCCTGGCATGGATAGCGGCCGTGTTGCTGGAGAGCTGCCTCACTGTGGGGCAGTGGTTCATAGTGGCCTGCAGCACAGGTAGCATTGATAGAATCATAGAACCTCAGAATGGTTTGGGTTGGAAGGGACCTTAAAGATCATCTAGTCCAGCCCCACCTGCTACTCACCAGACCAGGTTGCTCAAAGCCTCATCCAGCCTGGCCTTGAACACTTCCAGGGATGGGGCATCCACAGCTTCTCTGGGCAACCTGTGCCAGTGCCTTACCACCCTTATGGTGAAGAATTTCTTCCTAATATCTAATCTAAATCTACGTTCTTCCAGTTTAAAGCCATTGCCCCTTGCCCTATCACTCCATGCCTTTGTAAAAAGTCCCTCGCCAGCTTTCTTGTAGGCCTCTTTAGGTACTGGAAGGCTGCTATAAGGTCTCTCTGGAGCCTTCTCTTCTCCAGGCTGAACAACCTCAACTCTCTCAGCCTGTCCTCATAGAAGAGGTGCTCCAGCCCTCAGATCATCTTCACGGCCTCCTCTGGACTTGGTCCCACAGGTCCATGTCCTTGTGCTGAGGACCCCAGAGCTGAAGGCAGTACTGCAGGGGGGTCTCAGCAGAGCAGAGTAGAGGAGAATCTCCTCCCTTGGCTTGCTGGCCACAGTGATGTGCCTGAGGGACAAGGAAGGGATAGCTCGATGTGCTTCACACCCACTCTGGCTGCTGGCTGCTGGAACCAAGAAGGCAGGAGAAGCCACGAGTGTCTGGCAGCAGGGTTGGAGGCAAGAGGATGCAATGAGAGGTTTACACAGAGGGAAGGCAGGACTGGTGTTGCAGGGCTGCAATCACCACAGCAGGGTACCGGGCATGCTGCCGGACATGCTGCTGTGCTGATGGAGTCTGGTTATTCTGGGGCTTGAGACCTGGGAATGCTGGAGGGGCTGTGGAGGGGCTGTAGGCAAACAAGGCTGTTGGAGCAGGTCCATCATGCTGCCCATGGTATTGAGACAGGGCAGGGTAGATGCAGCATCACTCATGAGTGCGATTGATGAGAGAGTCCCTGGAAACTTCTTTTCAGACTGTTACCTTCTGCACAAGGGGACAGAGGAGGTGCCTGCCATGCCACATCTAATGCTGGTCTGTTGTTGATGCCATGTTCTTCTATCCACCTTCCTGCTGCTGGCATTTTTCGTTTGCTTTCTTATTAATATTTTGGACTGTTCACAGAAATGCATCATTGAGAGCATTTTGACTTTTTTTGTACCTGTTAGGTGATGTTATTCTATGTGTTACGTCCAAGCAGAGGACGGCTCTGATTTATAAGTCTGAGTTCCTCTTGTCTTTCCTGAGCCCGAGTGTGAGCCAGTGCTCACCCACGGGCTCCTCCTTGAGATACTTTGCTTCTTACTGAAATGTCCAGTCACCTCCTGAAACATCCAGGAGCATCCACATCCTGAATGTTTTCTGCTTACCAAACCATCCTCTCCTCGAATAAGCAAGTAGCAGGGACTGGAAATACACATTTTCCATTCAGATCCTCACGCCTCTTGCTGTTTTCACATACTTTTCCCACTGTCTCAGCTACAGAATTGTGGAGAAATTGTGATTACATTTCTGTTCCCCATATTTAAAGAAATGGATGCCGATATTAGCAATTAATTCCTTATCAGCTGATGTGGTAGTTTGTTGATATGGTGTACCCAATATGGAAAGGCTGAATTCACCCAGCAAAGGCAGGATGCTGGGTTGTGAGCAGTTAGAAGCGTGGGTTTACCTGCAATATAAATGTGATTGATAGGTTTTGCCTGAGCTACAAGATCAGCATGTAAAGGCCTGATGGTAGGTTTAATAGAGTTGAATTTTAGTAATTTTATTATTTTGCATGCCCTCCCACCAGAATTATTGAAAAGTCCATCCAAGTCATGAGAGGAATAACTAATACATGAGCCTAAGATGAATGGAAACCATAACTGAAGGATAAGAAAACAAAACGAAGGGCAGACCTAGGAGGGTGGGAAATGCAGTGTGTTCAGGGTATGGCCTTTGAAGCCAGCCTGTTTCAAAGCAGATACTGTAACTGGAAGTAAGGATGATAAAACACATCAGTGGCACTGGGAAGGCAATATGCCATGTACTGAGGAGTAGCAGACACAAGGAAGTTGTAGGAGAAGCCACATGTAGAACCACTGAAGTTCGGTGGAAACTTCTTCTCCCTTCTCTGTGGGTATGCTTTGATGGTGGCCTGGGCAAGTTCCCTTGTTGGAGAAGATCCTGGTGACTGCAGGAATGGGAGAGGTCTGGAATCAGTCACAGCTGGGACAGCTATGTGTAATTGTTGGGCTGCAAAGAGGCGGCATGGCAGAGCAACCAGAAATGCCATGAGAGTCTGGGAGCTGGGAGGTGTTCTGGGATTGTGGTAGTCTTCTCATATGGTGGTCCACTGGAGGGCTTGCGCTAAGGGACTTTGTTCATTGCACAGCACTCTTCAGCCATCATCTGCCATGAAATTGTATTAAAAATTAGCTTCCAAAGCACCCAAGGCTTTCATAGTATTTCCTGTACCTGATAATTTAGTATTTTATTGCAATTCAGGTCTCTTTATTATTGTTGTAGTCAAAACTGAATGAGACCTTGTTTCTTTTGACATTTTGATTATTAAGTTTTTAATAAAAGAAGGCAGAATTGAGGTTTCTCATAAACATGACATGCAAAGCGTGAAGATATTTTGTGCTGGTTCGCCTCTCTGGATAACTCACTTTTAGGTGTGAATCACCCATGTCTAGCTCAATATTGTTTTCTTTGGAAAACTTTTTGGATGTCTGAAGAATTTTTAATATCATAGTTCCCTTCAAGGGATGCCCAAAACCTTGTAAAGAAGAGCTGCTCTTAAAATGCAGTGGTTTTAATACCTCCTGATGTTTAGCAACCAGCAGACAGTTGGGAAGAAGAGTTCTGATAGATGTTGCTAACCCTCAGTTCCCTGGGCTGATGGATGAGAAGATGTTTATTCCAGTTCTTATGATTCCCTAGGAACAACTTCACTGTAAAATCAGAGAAAGCAAGTCTTTGTGTTAAAGAGATCCTAAAGCTAAAATTAAATAAATAGACACAATTATTTAAGCTGCTTTTACAAAAGAAAAAAGAAAAAAAAGGATTGGATTGTGCTGAATTGTATTTTCAGATCACCTTTTACACTATACCTCTGAGCTGGATGACAGGGGTGGAGAA
>NW_009600199.1:0-325 GCF_000690535.1 Cariama cristata
CCTGGGGCTGAAATCGTTTTTTTTTCAGGAGAAATCTCCTCCTGGGAGCAGCTTGCATGGCACAGCCCAGCCCCCCCGCAAGCCCCCAGCCCCCTGATCCCATCTGCGGGGTGTCCGGGCTGCTGCTCCCGCTGCCGTTGGGAGGTGGGCGCCGAGCAGACCCTTACCATGGCCTTACCCCCCCGTTCCCGCACACGGTACCCAAAACCGAGCAGAGCCCCGCGCCTCCATCGTTTCCTTTTTAAGGCAGCAACAATTGCAATAACCCGCTGGAGAAGGCGATGTCAGAAACGGCAGGTTTTCCCTTGAGGGACTCCGTGGACAA
>NW_009600199.1:382-947 GCF_000690535.1 Cariama cristata
GCAGCTGGCGCTTCTGTACTTCTGCGGCGGGAGCTGGCCTCGTTTGGTTTCGGGGCTCTTCACGTATTCGTGGCGAGTGAACCAAACTTCAAGCCCTTTCCTATGACCTGACCCACTCAGGGAACTTGAAGGCCTCCCAGTTGCCGGCAAACCTTCTGCAAGTTACAACAAATGCACAAAAAACCCAACAAACCCCCCTCGTGCTCTATGAAAAGAGCTGAAAATACAATAAATCTGCCCGACGGCCAGCTCTAAGATGAGACCAGAGGCTCTGCCTCCTCCGGGGAGCACTCACATTCGCCTTTTTATCCCAATTTACAGGCATTTGCAAACTCCAGGCGTTTGCAGACGCCAAAGCCAGAAGGAACGAGACCGTTCCCCTTGTCGAGAGACGCCAGTCTTTGATCTCGGCTCCATTAAAAAGTCTCCTCGTACGTTAGCGCTAAAGAAATGCGAAGCAAACGAAGGAGGAAAAAGCTGTCCCGGTTGCGCAAGCCTGAACCACGCGAAATCGTTCCCGGCAATGTGTGTCCGAAGCGGATAAAGCAAACGAGCGGCCGCCCCG
>NW_009600199.1:1063-1321 GCF_000690535.1 Cariama cristata
TGCTGCTGCTGCGGCCGGGGCTGCCGAGCGCGGCGAGAAACATCAGCGACTGTCGGCAAACCTGACCTAGATAGCTGCGCCGAGAAAAACTGAGAGTTTCCAGTCTGAGTCAGTCCATGGGAAAACCCAGCATCCCTTAAAGGAACAGCCCGGGGCGGGGAGGGGGGCTGTCATCTTCGCCTTTAGGTCGTTACAGAATTTGGAGTCACCCTGGCAAATTTCAGCCCATCCCAAATGGGATTTTTTTTATGACCGCGT
>NW_009600200.1:0-1053 GCF_000690535.1 Cariama cristata
AAAAACAAAACAAAACAAAACACACCAAAAAAAACCCCAAACCACCCCAAAGTTTGGATTTCTGCCTAATTCTCCATGCATTTGTGGAGCACCTCCAAATTTCAGGGAATATCGGTCTAGGTGGATCACTGTAGAGTGTTTTCGCCCCGACTCGGTGCATTTTACTTTTTCAAACGGCTTTTGTTCAAGTTGAAGGAAACGCGCTGCCATCAGTTATTTGAGTTCCAACGCCGGCTAATGGGGTTACAGCCTTCAATTTCACAGCGGGGAAAAATTACAGTGTTTGTTATTTACTTTCTATCTGCCAGTTAAAACGCGACTTGAAAGCTTGCTGTGTTAGAGGAATATAGGAAATTATACCTAAAATGAGATTAAAATAGAGGAGAGTGAGTTGGAATTTTTTTTTATTATTATTTAAGGTAATGTGGCTATCAAAGTACTTTTTTTCTTTCTCCCTTTTTCTCTTTTCTTTCAAATTCAGACAAGAGTCTGCGTTCAAAACAAATGCTGTCTTCTCGTATGTTTTTGTAGGAAGCATAGCGGTAATGTGTCAAGGAAGGCAAGGGCTCACGTTACGGAAGGAATCTGTAGGAAAAGCAAGCATCTTGTATTAATTTCAGTTGGAATCTAATCAACAAGCCGGTCAGTTACGGAGTGCAGCGGATAATGAGAGCTGTGCGTGCTGCATAATTACTCATGGCTGAAGAAGTGCGGAGTACCCCCGCTATGTGCGGGTTTTGACCGAAAAATTTCATCCCCCCCTCCCCGTCACTCACAGAAGCTGTCCTTAGCATCAGGAGCCGGGGTGAAATAACCCGGAGAAGTTCCTAATCGCCAGGCGAAGTGTGCTGTGCCATGACGTTGCAGAGATCCTTTCTATTTAGTTCGCGAACAATAAACGTTTATTATCACCGCGGCAGATCATCAGACAAAGCTTCCCCCTCCCGCCTCCCCCAAGTACGAGCGCTGCTGATAAGGGAACTGCTCCGGGTGACAGGCAGAGCCTCAGGCGCCATTTGGAAATAACTTCTCTTATTATTTTTTTTTTTTTTT
>NW_009600201.1:0-202 GCF_000690535.1 Cariama cristata
GGCCATTTATAGCCACTCGCGCTGCCTGGAAGGGGCAAACTCAACCCTCCCATCCTTTGCCAACGCTTTCTCAGGCTGTGCTTCTCTATCGGAAAAAAAATAAACCCTTCCCCCCCCAGCCCTCGGCTCACTCCCGGGGATGCGGTCCGGGATGCTCTGGCGGGGCAGGGGGGAGCGCTCACCCTACGGCTTTGGTTTGCTG
>NW_009600201.1:219-2270 GCF_000690535.1 Cariama cristata
GCTTTACCCTCGCGGACCTCGTTGGGCCGCTCGGCGGGCATAAAACCACGCAGAATATTTGCTGGTTGAAACTTGAGCTGTAACGTTTCTGGTCAGACTGAAATTGCCTAGCGGTTTTTGTCCTAAAAAAATCAGAAAGAAACGAGAGTTCGTGCTTATTTAGGCAAGGAATGGCGTTCCTGAGCGGGTCAGGGCGGTTCTGGAGGCCGGTGAAGCCTCTCAGCTGGCAAACCCGAAGTTTCCGACCGTAGCAGCAGCATGATCCTGCAAATTTTTGGGCCTTACGGTAAAATCGGGGAAATCGGGATAACGTTAATAAGAGAAGCAGGAAATGAGGCTGCTTGTGCATCGCCTCAAAGGAGGGGTTATGGGGAGGCTGCGCCGCTGGTTTGCTTTTCTCCGCTGCAGGGTCGTGCTTAATGGAAAAGGCACAAGTCACAGGAGTCTGAGTGCGAGTGGCTGCCCCGAGTCTCCGAGTATCGAGGAGGGACGAGTCCTTCCCCTCTTGGGGCAGGGGCGAGGTGGTGCGGGATCGCCAGCCCTGCGAATGGCTGGCTGTGAGAACCGCGGGTCGGGGTCCCTCCGGGTGTCGGGATGCACCGGCACAAGGGCGAGACGAGGTTTTCCTCCGTGGCTTCATCCGAGGAGGATGCACAGAGCGATGCCTGCGTGCCGGTGCCTTCCCTGGGCGTGTTTTCAGGTGCTGAAGCTGGTGGGTGCCCGTTTCTGCTCTCCCCCACCTCCTCCCTACGTGCCCTGTCTCCCAGCCTGCCCTCGGGATGCTCCGAGCGGGGCCGTGGGGTTTGCTGTGGCAGTGGGGAGATGCCGAGCCCTGCTCCCGCTCGCAGCGGGGAGACCCTGCGGTGGCAGCGCTGCTGAATGGAGGCTGGACCTCGCCTGGGATGGATCATGCCCTTCTCCACTGTCCGGGACCAGAATCCAGGGAGATGCTGCTCCTTGCACTGGGATTTTCCAGTTGGTGCCTAAAGCCTGGGCGAATGCGTGGAAAAGCCGGAGTTTAGGTCCCGCTGAGCCTTTTTGGAAGCATGGTGATGGAGAGGGGTTGGGTGGAGGCTGGGGAAGGGATTCGGTCACACGTAGATGGACCCTAGTCCTGCTGCTGCAACCCAGCAGGGAGCCGGAGTGGGAGAGCCAGGGAGCTGTTTTAGTTGGAAAAACGTTGAATGGAATAAAAAAAAAAAAGGGAATGAAAAAAATATATCTGAGAGGAGAAAAAAAATATTCAAGAAAAAGCTTGGTGCAAGAGTTTGCGGGGAGAGGGAAGGGTCTGGGGCTGAGCCGTGGGGAGAGCGGAAAGGCAGAGCTGTGCCGGAGGAGGGATCCGGAGAGGTTTCCCCCTTCACCTCGCTCACGTGAGAGCCGCCTTTGCACCATGCTGGGGGGAAAAGCTTGCTTCCTGCGGCCACGGGGGTCCCACCGCGGTGGGAATGGGCTTTGCTCTTCTCCATCTCTCGGCTTTTACGGGAGACATCCCACGCCGGTGGTGGAGCACAGCCGTCGGCACGTGTTGTGCTCCCGACGGAAAGCAGCCGGTACCCGATGTTCCCCGGGGCTTAGCGGGTGTCCCTGGGCTGGGGCAAGCGGTCACCGTGCCCTCCCGGCTCGCGTGTCTCCTTTCTCCTCCCCGATCCGTGGGGCCGTGGGATCTCTCACCACTTGGGACCCTGTTGTGGGGAGCTCTGGTGTGTGTCCTGGTCCCGGATCCCTTAAGGATGGGAGGGTCGCTTGTCCCCAGAGGGGGAGAGGTGGCTGGGGAGGATGCGGGGCTCCTCAGCATCACCGCGAGGGTCTGCGCACCAAAACGTGTCTGAGATTTGGAGACGACTTTTTTTTGGTTTTTGACCCCTGTGAGCCAGAACCTGTCTGCCTGCCGCTGAGGATGCTGCCAGGTTTGTGTCAGCTGGCACAGGTTGTATCACAAAAAAAAAAATAATAATGTTAATTACTCATTAAATGAAGTGTCACCCAGCAGAGGCACTTTCTGCAGGCTGAAGGTGCGGGGCAGGAGGCTTTTTGGCAGCTTGGGGGGG
>NW_009600201.1:2419-3022 GCF_000690535.1 Cariama cristata
GAACTTCCGGGGGCTTGGCGGGGAACATTGCCGGTGCTATGTCCCTGATAAAATACCCCCCCTCTTCTTATCTTCTACAAGTAGATAATTACCCTTCTCTGCCTAATTGAACACACAGATTCCTCATCTGAAATAATGAGGCCATTACGGTGTTCTCCCGGCTGGAAACTACTCCGAGTCAATGGGGTGGAAATGCTGGCGTGCCAGGTGGAAAGGGAAAAAAAGAAAGGGAAAAAAATAAAGGAAGATGGGGAAAAAAATTACAGTAAAAATCCAAAGTGTCTCTTAGCAGGGGTGGGGGGCTGGCCCCGCTCCCCCAGCAGCCGTCTCCCCGGGGCACTGCTTTGGCACCTGGGGGTATTGCTGGTGCCAACGAGCGACGGTGCTGGGAGCCAAATTTTGGGAGGGTTTTGCGACTGGGGGAGTGCAGGATGTGTGCTGGAGGATGCTGGAGCCCATTCACGGCTAAAGGGGGGCCGTCTGGGGAGGAAAACCCGGCTGGGCAGGACGGGGCACTGGGTCTGGCTGCGTCCGTCCTTGTGAACTTCGGCAGGAGAGCTGCTGGCGCCCGGGGGCTGGGAGGTCTGCCGGGGGCCAGAGGGC
>NW_009600201.1:3047-3602 GCF_000690535.1 Cariama cristata
GGAGCCGGAGGCAGGTGCGGGTTGGATGCTCTTTGTTGGGCTCAGCCCCTCGCTGCCTGCAGAGCCTTGTCCTCGCCTGTCCCTCCCCGGGGACCTGTCCGTCGGGGTCTCGCACGCAGGGACGGCGGGAGGGAGAAGGTTTGGGACGATGCGCGGCAGCGTTTCCCCGAGCCGCGGGGGATAACGCATCTCTTTTGGACAGGGCGGCCGCGACGTATCCTTTGATTTTAATTGGGAGGCAGAAACGCGGCAGACCACGCTGGGTTTCGCTCCTTTTGTCAGGGATGCTGGGAGCAGGTAGGGAAGAGGATGAGAAAGAGCCTTTTGAAGAGGAAGGGCAGCGGGGTTTGCGAGGAGGCTGTGTGCTGCTTTTCTTTCTCTTGCCATAGCCCCACTCCCCTGTCCCTGCTAGAAAAGGCTGCGTTCCCTGCACGGACACCCCCTCGGCGCGGGGTCCCGGTGCCGGGGAAAGCTGGTCCCATCCCCGCTGCTGAAAAGGGAGGTTTGGAGCCGGGGGATCGGGCTGGCTTGGGTGGTGTTGGGGCCGTTTCTTCC
>NW_009600202.1:0-274 GCF_000690535.1 Cariama cristata
TGGGTATGGGTTCTGAGATTTGGGGTGCTGCGCCTCCTCTCCCCCCGGCAAGCACCAGACAAGGGGTGCCAATCCCCTCTGGTAACCAGGTTCAGGGGCTGAGTTTTGGGGTGCTGCCTCCCCCGCAAGACATCACTTACACAGCAGCAATGCCCCACAAGCACCCAACGCTTCGCAGAGGGCCCATCCCCTCTGTGTGTGTGTGTGTGCCCCCATGTCCCTCCCCTGTCCCCCCACCTGAGGACGAAGTGGAGGCAGACGATGCCCTCCGGTT
>NW_009600202.1:574-831 GCF_000690535.1 Cariama cristata
TGCTCCAGGGGTGCCCAGAGGGAATACTGAGGTGCCCAGAGGGAATATTCTGGTGCCCAGAGGGGATATTCGGGTGGCCAGGAGTGCCAAGAGGGGATATTGGGGTGTCCAAGGGGATGTTGGGGTACCCAGGGGTGCCCAGAGGGGATGTTGGGGTGCCCTAGGGGTACCGAGAGGGGATATTGAGGTGCCCAGAAGGAATATTTGGGAGCCCAGAGGGGATATTCGGATGCCCAGGAGTGCCAAGAGGGGATACT
>NW_009600203.1:0-17240 GCF_000690535.1 Cariama cristata
CCAACCAAACCATTCTATGATTTTATGGTGAGAAAATATATTAGTCTTGTATGAATTGCTCACAAAACACTTTAAAAATACATCTCATAAGCTATGGTAGAAACACACCATTGCAAGAGAGACTTGCTGCCCCTTTATTGCAAAGACCTCACAGAAATCCCTGACAACCTCAGTTTAAACCTTATCTCTACCTGTGGCTGCCACCAAGAAAGTGTTTCCACAGAAAACAAATGTCTAAAGCACGAAGAGGTACATGTGAGAGAAATGAAAGCATGAGAAGGAAAGATGAATCCAGAGAAGTCAAGCTCTGTGGTGACATATCTGCATCTTCAGTTAGGAGATGAAAGACAGATAGGCTGGCACCTCTGCAGAGTTAAGACAGACCAGGCTGGAAAAAGGTGACTTTTTAATTAGCCAGGGCCTGCATTTCCAGCCCTGCATGCTGTGCTGCGTGCAAACCTGTTAAATATCTGACGCATTAAATCCCAACAATAATAAAAAGCTGAAATTACAGGCATAAACTGGAAGAACAAGGTTTTTAAGAATGGTAGCGTCAGGAGTGGTGATATCTGTGACTGTGGGTTGTTTGATTGCAACATTTTACCTCTTCTTGTTAGTCCTGATAAGGGTTGTAAAAGAGTGTATAAAACCTGGCAACTTTGCCCAGCTGGACTCATTTTGCTTAATGATTATTGCTCAAGAGGGATCAGAGAGAAAATATAAGTGAAACTTTCTACACTCAGGGTAAACGAAACTCCAGATACATAGGACACTCCAAAGCACGTAAAAGTACTCTTTTCCTTCATTGTAAGGGATTTGGTTTCGGCTGGTGAAATCTGGATACCTCTAGCAAGGTTTTGCTAAAGAGCAAAACGATCCTGATTTGCCCTAGTTCCTAGCATTTCCCAAGGTTTCTTTTTAATGGCTTTGTGAGAGTGATGCTGACCTCTCGTTTACGGCAGCCCCAGCAGGGCACGGCCGCTCGGGCTGAGCCAGAAAACAGGCAGGGCCTTTTGGCCAACCTCCTTCCTTATTAGTTATGAGCAGCAGACTCGTTTAATATTTGAAGCAGTCTTTACTGAAACCGCACTGGCTCATTTCTTTCCAAACATTTCAGGGAACGGGAAACAAGCTGAGTGGTGGGGCGGAGCAGTCCCGTGTTCTTCTTTCCTTGGATGATTTATTTATTGATCTTGTGGAAAGCACCACGTCTGAAAGTTTTGACCTTACCTACCTGCGTTGCAGTTTGCCTATTCAAAAGAGTACTGTAAAATCCCATTTATGCCCTGTTTGCTTCCTCTGGTGTCAGAGGCTCCTTCACCAGCACATTAGATGAAGCAACCACAAATACATGGGTAAAAGTTTTATAATCTGAGTTAGTTGTATCCCTATTCAAACCTCACGGTGACAAAGCTCAAGAGACGCTGGATGCTCACGGACCCTTATGGCTGGGGCAGCAGCAACCCACTGCTGGGGTCTCGGGGCTCCCTCTCCATCAGCCATGGGCCCAGAGCTCCTTAGGACAACATCAGTCTCTCTGTTGGCTGCCGCAGACTGTAGTTAAGGTCCTAAAATGCCAATATGTCAGTCATTTAATTTCTTCCTTACTAAGTAGCTAAGTCTCCTCAGCTGCTGTGAGGAGTATAATATTTTCGGAGGAGATTCCATGCTCCCAAGCGGGGAGCAGCTTGGGCGTTGTAGGAACACTTTCAAGGAAGAAAACAGCAAACCTGCTCAGTTAGTGCAAGTGCCAGCTCATGATGGTGTGTTTATGTACTAAAATCCTTAGCTGAGTAAACACTGATGACGCTCCGGTGAACTGGTGGATTGTGTGATGCCTTGCACAGGCGGGCTGTAGAAATCACATAGTTTAAGTGAAATGCATGCAGCTGGGTGCCGGGCTAGTCGTGAATCCTGGCCTTTGGCTGCTCCAGCTCCATTCGGGAGCAGAAGAGGGGCTCCCCAGGCTGCAAACTAGCTGTTTTGATTAAATTCATAATCTCTTCCTGCAAGCCTAAATGAGTAAACGCCCTCATTGTTTTGCCTCACCGTTTACGAAGAGTTGGCGTGGGCCCAGGCACTGTTCAGGAGAGCACAGAGAAGTGACAGAGGCCGTGGAATTCCCCACAGCCCTACCTGGGAGTCACCAGCCACCCCTGCCCATGGGAGAGCTGCTGCTGCTGCCGCCAGGGCCAGTGGAGGCATGAAAGTTTAGCCCAGCTGATCTCCAACCCTTGCTGCTTTTGTTGCTTTTTAAACTTTCCTCTCTCCCCCTCAAATGCCCTTCTTCCCACGCAGTAAAGATCCCCTGGCTCCTGAGACGTTACTTAAGGAAAGGATGAGGTATTAACAGGAAAAGCACTTTCTGCTCTAACTCGTTTTTCATCTGGAAGATAAGCGACTGTAAAATTTCGTTATGGATCCTGGCACATATTGGCTGTTAATGATTTCTGTGCCCTGATTGATTTGGAAGTTGAAGGATGGTTGGTTTTGCTCCCAGCTCCAGCTCTGGAAACTGAGATTAGGTCAAGCTGAGTTGCTTGGACACCTGCAAGTAAAGTTTGGTGACTCCTGCCACCAAAGAGAAAGAGGTGCTGAGTTACCCCTGCTGCCCTTAGCTGATTACAGGTTAGTAAACAAGTCTGTTGAGGAAGCTTTAGGAGGAAGAGCACCCAGCTGTGTTGGCCCTGCTGGGTTAATATGCAAACAGTAAACGACTTTTCACAGCTCAGGAGATCCTCTTCTGGGCAGACACAGAAGAGATGCCACGGTAAGAATAAACTCTGCTGAGGATAAAGTTGCATTTCAAAGTGGCACTGCAACATAAGTGAAAATTGGGATTTACATTTTGAAGTAAAGGCCCAAAGAGATGGGATGGGTGGTTGATGTAAGTAAGCATGTGCCTCTGCCTCAAGGTGACAGGTTAGCAGGCCTTTTTAGAGCTTGCTTAAACTCAGCCACTCCCTTGGAAGCTCAATCAGGTGAGAAGATCATCAGCCTAAGAAATCAAGACAATGACACTCATGAAAATAGAAGACCTGAGCCCAAATTCATGCCAATAGCATCTTTTTAGTTTGGGTAAAAAGAACGTTATAAGCCTAGAGTTGGTCTATAATCCTAATGAAGTGTTTCTAGCTTCGTATTATTGCAACATGTATATGTGTGTGTAAATATATATAGGAATATAATTTAAAATAAGCAGTTCCTTAGAGCATGCTTAAAAATATACATTGGCTCAGGCTAAAAGCTTCTGTTTCACCAGCTTCACCATATTGCTCATAGTGAGCCGTGCAATTGCATAGGCCATTTTCACATTTGTAGCTGTCTTTGATTTTCAGAATTCTACCGTGGAGCTGGACAACACCCAACGAAGTCTACGTCTGTGTCCAGAAAGAGTCCTTATATACAAGATGCCCTAGCTGTATGCTAACCGCTCTGGGGTTTAACATTAAATACAAATCCACGATGTGCTCTTTGATTAATCGCCTGGAATCTGTGCAGATCATACAGAACCTGAACTAAGCAGCTGGCTCTTTGTGCTCAAAACCAGGCTTAGGTTGTGCATCCAGTGCATTGCAATGACTACAAAATAACAAATAGCATCTTCCCTCCCTTGACTTTCCACACAGACGATCAAAAGCAGCATTTGAAATGTAATGGTATATTTTGAATGTCTGGTAAGCTCTGTTCCACTTTTTCAGAGGAAATGGCGATGAAAAACAGGAATGCAAAAGGAAACGCAGAAGTTTTTGGAGCCCCAGCGCTGGGCGCAGCCCCTGACCCCTCGCACCCAGCCTCTCCGGCTGCGGCAGGGAGGTGAGATGGCATTTCTGACTCCTGCCTTCGCATGCTTTTCAGCATGGGATTTTTTGGGGGAGGAAAAAACCTCTCATAAGTAGATACAGTCGTACTAAACGTATGCCACTGCTTCGCTGCACCTTTCTTACTTTGCAATGTTTCATAACCCGCAGCACGTTTGCTATGCTGAGCGTGAAAGGATGAAAGCGCTGGAGCAGATGATGCGATGGCAGCTAACGCAGCGTGGAGCGTATGCATGTGGCTGGGTGGTGAAAAACATCAAAGGTAACTCATCTGATTGCTAAAATAACCCAAACCTCAACTGCTGACTCTGCCAAGTGCCGCTGGCTCCCACGGCCCCCGGAGCAGAGCAGCAGGGCTGCTTTGCCAGTGCGGGTCTCGGAAAGGCCCCCTCCTCCTGCCAGCATAAGCAGCAGGGTGTACAAGGCCTGTAAAAATTGCCTTTCTCTTACAACGAGGTGCCTCATGCACCATTAAAAGAGCAGAAACGCCACGGCACAAGGGTAGAAATAGCCCCACTTCTCCAGGTATTACCCTTGGGGGTTGAAATGCAACCATTTCCAGGGGCACTCCCAGCTCCCCATAGATTTTTGGAGCTGCTGCTATGCCTCCATGCACCCCTCACTGACGAAGCCAGCTTTATACGAAGGCAATGGCGATAGTCCTGAAAAATACAGCCCTCCACGACCACGTAGCCGTGCCGGCAGGACGGCGAGGCGAGGCGGACTTCCCCTCCGTGAACCCCCTCACCCTTTCGGATCTGCAGACAAGAAACAAGCGCAGGCGCCTACAGCGAGACCTGAATAACCCCAACCGGTTTGCAGAACCTGAACTAACAGCAGGCAGATCGCCCGAAAAAAAAACCCACCTTAGCACCTGCCAAGGACTGAAAGTGATTCACGCCAAGGAATGGCTCTGAGGTGGGTTCTTTTTTTCAAGAAATCGGAGTAATTTCCCATTAGCATGAATTTTATGTCTTGTCCATGCATGAATTCACAAGTCAGGGGCTGGGTTGCCACAAATGTTTGGGTGAAATTCCCGCAATAACCCTTTCGGTTTTAGAGCCTGCTTTTAGAAATGTGCTGGAGCTTTTCAAACGAGTCTTTGTCTTAAACGCTCCCTCTGCTGGCTAGAGTGTGAATTACTGTATTTCAATCAAAAACCTCAGACTAAAATTTGATTGTAATGAAATTACTAGGTTAACAGTAAAAATTCCCTCTCTTTACTCCTCCACCATACGCTGAATCCCACATCTTGATGGCACTGAGTGTCCTGCACCTTTCCTGATACTGGCACAGTGTTTGTGGGAGAGGTAGTTTTATATAACACCCATTATTATTGCTGTTTTAAATCTCTTAATACAAAATATATTCTCTCCTTTAACAAACAGTGCCTCGCCTATATCCCTAGACTGTCTTATGATGGGAAGTGCTGTGGTTTGTAGAGATTCTGCTTCAGAAAAGAACAAGTGGTTGTGATGGAAATATGTAGTGTTCTCTTGCTTATATAAAGTCAGAAAGTTATTTAAAATAGAGTTTCTGTAAAAACAGTTTCAAAGGAGCCATCGCAGGGTTTCTTTTTTGCTTACTTTTGCCTGTCTTCCAGCCGAACAGTTGATAAACACTTGAAAATGCTGTAGAAAATCATTGTGAAAAATTATTTACGTGAGGGGTAAAACTTAGTCTTATATTAATGATGTGCTGCCAACTATTTAAACAACATTTATAAAAATATAAATGCCCTTGGATTAGTGCCTGAAAAAATTGGAATTAAGAGCAAGGAGAAAACCTGTGTCTCCCCTGGGGATGAATAAAATAAAAGGCGGCCCAGCTCCAAAGAGTTTTCTAAGTGTGAGGCAAGGAGCAGCGCCCAGCCAGGAGGGATGCAGGTGACGGGTGGGATTTCTGGACGCAGAGGCCTGAGGCTGTGTGGGCTGCCTGGCCGTGGGATGGAGGGACACCTGAGTCACAGCCCCACCAGGCACCCAGTGCAGCTCCCGTCCCACAATTGAGGGCAGGAGGTGGGAAATAGGGTGCTGCGATGGGAACAGGGAAATAGAGCTCCAGCACCGTTGAGGCATCCAGAGCCGCACTTGGCACCAGGCTCAGCCTCCAAGCTTGTCTCTCCCATGAGTTTTGACGTGTCAGCCAGCCCCATTCGGATGTCTCGTACTCAACAGCACCGTAGTTCTGCAAAAATAGTGTACTGTACCTATGGCAGATTAACGCTTGAATTAAGATGCCTCACATACATACTTATCTAAATGCCATTTGAAGGTGCTGTTGAGGGTTTTGTGCCAGATGCTTTGTCAGTCCTTGGGTGGCAGCTCAGTGCTCGTGGAAGTGCAGCACAGATGGCAGTGAGTCCTTCAGCTGGTCTTCGCTGGGCATCCTCCCGCAGCGGCATCCTCCCGCAGCGGTACCCAGCACGGGATGACAGGCACAGCTGCACCCGGCCGTGGGAGGCACTGCCCTGCTCTTGCCAAGCCCTGTGCAGCCAGACTTTTTACAAAAATCTAAGAAAACATGATGGGAAAAAAAAAGTTCCTTGAGGCCCAGCCTGGTTTTAATGCATTCAATTTAATGCAAGCAAGAGTATGACTCCTGCTGCCTTAAAAATAGGCTTGTAAGTCTTCTGAAGCTTTTTTTCAGCAGGTGGAAAGCTTTATATTCTGTGAAAGTCACAGGGCCCTGCTGGACAAAATGGCAAACCCCCACATTAGGATATTTCAAAGGTAATGCTGCTATGACCATTAATAAATCAGAGCACAGGGGACGAAAATGGGTAACAGCTCAGAAAGAAAGAATGTGAAAGGAAGGCAAATAATAGGAATGAAAATGGAACTAGGACTTTCACCGGCTAAACCAGATTTCAAACATATACCTCATCTATAAACATACAAAAATGTGTGTATAGATCAGAATGGAGAACACGAGCTCCATTGTCTATCTTGAAAGAGGACAGCAGCACTAGTGCAGGTATTGTCCACTATTCAACACTGGCAGATGTAGTCACCATTAATCATCTGGCAGAAATGAAGTAAGAGGAGGTCACCCTCGCAGCCCACGGACACACAGGCAATGTTTCCTGCCTTGCAAACAACAACTTTGGCTTTGGTTTAGCATTTCTTCAGGAAATCTGAGGTCTCCTGTTTTGTTTCACTGACCTCTGCTAAGTAAAAAACTCAAATCAGAAATGTTGTACATCAGAAATCAGTGGTCC
The DNA here is from genome assembly GCF_000690535.1 of Cariama cristata. Taxonomy (NCBI): domain Eukaryota; kingdom Metazoa; phylum Chordata; class Aves; order Cariamiformes; family Cariamidae; genus Cariama; species Cariama cristata. Next base: position 7,042 of record NW_009600203.1, read on the forward strand.
TGGGGAAAAAAAAATCACACATATATTTCACTTTATTTATTTGTTCTTCATTTTATAGCACATCTCAATCACACTTGTGCATTAGATCTTACAAGATCTTTCCCCTGCACTGGGAAAAAGGCAAAAAAACCAGTCATGCATAAGATACTGAATGCATTCACATCAAGGATGTTGTACTCTGGGGTTTTGAACATCATAAATAAGAGAACATTAAACCAGCTGGTTCTATTTTGGTTTTGCTTTTTTAACACCATCATTATTACAGATCCTAGCAACTTAAAAGGTTTAACACAGGTGAATCTAGTTCTTTTTATTCAAAAAAGTTTCTAGTAGTTTGGTAAGAGACTAAAAAAATATAGAGGCCCAAACGCTACAAAATAGTGTTTTAAAAACAAACCATTTCTTTTTAGTTTGTAGGGCTTAAAACCCACAATGGCCTTTCTGCGTTGACTAGGGATGCAATTTTGGAATTACTTAGACAAAGGTTAGGAAATTCAAAGTATTTGTGATTTTTATGCGCCATGAATCATCTATAAATGGGTCTGGGCTTTCAGAAATGCTGAACACCCATCCTTTAAGAGGTCCTAAGCTAGGGAGACAAAACGTCCATTTATTCTTGCAAATATTGGCCAAAATACGGGGTACCTGCTAAGATAGCTCCCAGGTCTATGAAAGTAGGATACAAATGACTATAGGTTCTGTTGTGCAAGTTGGTTTTGGTGGGTTTTGTTTTGTTTTTTTTTTTTTTAAGCTTACATCTGAATGCTTTGACGGCCATCAGGAATGAGATATTCTTGCAATGGATAGATAAAGTCTAATTGTAGGAGTGGGGGAAAAATAAAACCCAAACAATCTTCAAGAAGTAGTTAGCCATACTTGTTGATTTAATGAAAAGGTAATTAGTCAAATTTATTGACTACCTTCTTTTAGAAGACTAACTTTTTACTATGCACCGGTGAAATACTGTTACAAATACTTGATCTGATCCTACAATGTGCAAAGTGTGGAATAACCAAGGAACGAAGGTGCGAGGTGCACTCGAGGAAACACGTCAGGAGACGAAGGACTAAACACATCAACAAATCGAGATGCTGTAACATGCATTAATCTTAATCTCTTGCTAGCAGGCATCAGCTTTCTGTAACCATGCCTGCCGGCCCTGGTTGAGCTCTCAGCTGAGTTAATGCTCCGTTTCTAGAAGCTTGCAGCAGTTCAGCTGGAAACAACCCTCAACTTTCAACTCTTCTGTAACCATGCCTGCCGGCCCCGGTTGAGCTCTCAGCTGAGTTAACGCTCCATTTCTAGAAGCTTGCAGCAGCTCAGCTGGAAACAACCCTCAACTTTCAACTTCGGCACGGGGAGTGTGTGCAAAGGAGAACAAAGTGAAGTAGAAGGAAAGCTGAGTTTGGACTAACACTTACAACAAAGCGAAGTACAAGGAAAGCTGAGTTTGGACTAACACTTACTTCAAGGTTTACACTGGATTTTAATCAAGTATGTTGTGGGGCTATATCCCAAAAGGTCTTCTTACAGCTGGAACTCAGACCTCTTTTTATATGTTATAGGATCTTTGCAGCTATCACATACTTAAACCACACAGCTGCACGATAAAAGTAGTCAAGATATTTTGACGGAACTAGTTAATACTGTAACATCGCATCCAAGTTGTGCTGCGATCTTGGATGTCGTGTCAAGCTGGTGATGACTTAGTAAACACATTCAGTCCAGTTATATACTTATTACCACTTCTTGTGCCAAGAGTTTAATGTGCTTCAGTGCACAAAGGAAATTTACAGCCGACGCCATAAATATATATTCCAGCTCTCCATTTCATTTCAGTTAAAAAGAACAGCAGCAATTATATTATAGCTTCATAGCAGATATTTATAACTTAGCTATAAACAAATGCTGATCTAAAGCTTTTCAGACAGCTCTCAGGCAAACTTAATTATTATAGAATTTATAGGAATATTAAAACACTTTTTTCCAGTACTACAGTTACTACTATCTTCTACTGATGGCAGGTGATATAAATTACATCTTTTCTGACAAGGGTTTACTCTTTAAGTGGGAAAGCCAGGAAGAAGCCTGTTGTTACAACTCCGTGTAACGATATTCTTTGTAAGTCATGGTCTAAAGTCAAGTAAATGGAGCTGTCTCCATAAAGCGGAATGGACACTGGAGCAGACCCTTCTTCAAGATTAGTAATTTGTCTTTAGAATGGACATAACTTTGGTTGCTGTCTGTTTTAAGTGTAAATTAATTCTACTGTCGTGTTTATAGGGGAAAGGAGGAAAGAGGGTTTAAATTAAAAAAACTTAAATTAAAAACTTAAAAAAAGTTCCAGTTCTGCAGTGTCAATTGGATATCTTGACCAAAATTTGTTCTGATTCAGATCGTCACTTGGCTGCTCTAATTCCACTGAGTCTTTGTAACAATCTAAACGGAAGAAGAATCTGAGCCACTGTTGAAAAAGCTTTGGCTTGTGACCTCTGTGTGAACCTATGCCCAGAAATGAGTTTCAGCCTGCATGACTGAGCCTACACCGACGCCTCGTCTCATTAATAGCTTCTCTTAATACAACCACATTAACAACCTGATGTTTCTAGGAAACAATGATTCAGCAAAGCCATTTTCTTATTTAATTTAAATACCAGTGAAAGTGGACTCGTCTGTATAGATTTTAAATGACAGAAGGCAGTTTGATCTACCAGTACCTTGTGGGTTTTTTCAAAGAACTTTTCCGAATCCTGCCATAAGAAACGCTCTAATGAAATTGCCTTTGTCATGATCTCCCGAGGGCCAAGAAGCATCACCTTACGGTACGTTGACAGGAGCCAGGACAGAGATGAGCTGAGACTGCCCAGGAGGACCCGCAGCCTAGCAGCACCCATCCCTCATGGGGCAGGCTGCTCGGAGCCAGCTGTTAGAGAAGGAAAAAGCTACAGGAGCTGTTCAGTGCCTGCCAGCCACCATCACATCCATGTGCTTCACCAACGCCTGTGAATTCAGCTTCACAGCTCCTTTGTGAGGTAGGAAATTATTACTCCCTCTCTTGCAGAAAAAGAAAGTGAGGCATAACAAGATTAAGTTGTTCTCCTGGGGTCCCACAGGAAGTCTGTGGTAAAGCTGAGGATTAATTTAATCTACTAGTTTAGTCACGGGGCAGTCATTCTCGCCTCTTTGCCTAGAAACCCTGGGCTTTTGACACAACCTTCATTTCTGCAAGCAGTAAGCATCCTGGGCGATATACAGTGTCACAAGTGGTTTCACTTCCCTGTCCTGCCCGTCTGAATTTTACAGACTGGCTCAAACTGTAGAGATTTGTTGCACAACAGTGAGATCATCCTACCTAGCGTTTTGGGTCAGTCTACAAGACAGATAAAGTTTAGCTGCAAAGCTCAGGTTTAAATCTTCCACGTGAATTAGAGCCCACTTATGTTTGCTTGCTTCCCTCCTTCCAGGAAGCATGAAATATAATAAACACTACAAGCACAAAAGAAAAGTCAATGAACAAAAACTTCTACTATTAATCACAAACATTAGTGCAAACCACACAGCAGATTATTTCTAGTAAGCTCAGTATTTTCTGTAAGGAGGTCATACAACTGAGGCTTTACACACAGATGAAGTCACACTCTTTAGCCAAATAAGTAGTCAGCTTTGAAGTTCACTCACATAGGCAACCTGGATTCTGCTGCTACACATAATATTTTATCCTACATATTTGTATGCATGCTATAATACTTTTTATTGAAAATAAACTTAGTCCTGTGCTTTTATAAAATATAAATAACTAAAAGACAATAAAGACCAAATTCCAAAGCTAAATTACATGTTTGGCTAAGAGACTTGTCTAGCATTATCTTAACTGCTTAGAAGAGCTGCCTTTTTTTTTTTGTTTTAAATTTAAATGAGCCATTTGTCTATGTGCCTAAAAGCCAACACCTACATCCATGCTTGACATTCAAATGCATGGCTCAAAGATGAGAGTGCTCACCCTTTGACATCAAGTGCTCACCACTGTTCAAAACTAGCTCCCATTTTTACATATTCAGATGTAGATGTAGGTGTTTGGCTTCACTTCACATAATTTGAAAATTGTGGCCTTTGTACCTAATTAAGAGTCAAACCTTGAAAGTTGCAGCCAGTTAAAAATGCTACAGGAATGCTGATCTCTCTGCTCAACATTTGTTTATGTTTGGCAATAGTCATCTGAAGGGGGGGTCGGGGATAGAAGTTTGAAAAAGTATTTCCTAAAATACTTTGCTGGGCAAGGCTAATAGAGCTAGTGAATGCTGTAGTTAGTGGTCTCTACCCTCCCCTCCCGCAGCTGCAGCTGAACAGATGAAGTCAGAATTTGGGAAAGTGCACTTCTTCATTGTTTGCTCTTTTGCGAGAACAGCCTCCAGAGTTGAGCACTCTGTGTCTTCCAGAGAGACTCCCTCTTCAGAGGTTTTCATCCAGCCATTTTATATAGCTGTTTCTGGTCTGAATACCCGCAGAGAAATCAGTAGGCCAAATGGTGAATATCATACAGCCATGAAAGCAGTCATCGAAGTGATCGAGCGTGACTTCCACGCCAGCGTTCTCCAAGCGCTTGGCGTACATCACCCCGTCATCTCGCAGGACATCATTCTCACAGGTCAGGATGTAAGTCTTTGGCTGCAGCTGCAGAGTTTCATTTTCTGCAAGGAGTGGAACTGCTCGTACATCAAGCAGTGCTGGTATCTCCTGGATGATTTCAGCCTTGCCTGTGGTTTGTATTACAGGCTTGTAGTTCTTTTTGAACGATGAAGGCAGTAGAGATGTCCAGTTCAGACGTCCTCTGAAAGACAGAGCTTGGCCAACGTCAAGAGCAGTGTGGTTGTTAATCAGCAGTGAGTGTGCCAAGTCATAATTACCATTGAAATAATCTATCCAATAGTTGATCATGACATAACGAGGAAGAACGGGCATATTCATGTTCTGCTGATAAGAAGGTGTATTGAAGTCAAATGCCTGAAGGACTGGATAAATTAAGGCCTGCAGTTTTGGTCTGATGGTCAAATGTTCATCTTTGCTAAGCTGTGGGAAAAATACAGGATAGAATTGGGATTATAAAGAAATTAAAGATTACGGTATCAGCCTAGAACTTCATAAAAGCAACCATTCATTTGACAATTTTTAGGCTGAATTCTGCTCTTATGCAGATAATGTTGCTCTTTTGTCTGCAATATTAGCAGCCTGATGTTTTTCTTCTCTTGTAAGGATGGCTATTCAGCCAGACCCAGTACTCTGTCTCCAACAGAAATCAGTGGCAGAAGATTATTGAAGGGTGCAAGAAGAAAAAAAAGTGTAAAGTGGCATTTCTCTAACACAGTGCCCAGTTTAACTGAAGGACTTCCTGCATCAAAGGAGCTATTCCTGCTTTTAACAGCTTTTCACGGATTTTTCTCCCATCAACGTATCCAATTGTTTTTTCAGCATACTCAATTAGCTGGCATCCTCAGTTTTCTCTAACAAAGGCTCACCATGTGCAGAGCACCTCTCTCTGACTTGACCCTGCCATCTGCATTTGATTTGAGCCTATCAATTATACATTTGGTGCCCCCTAATTCTTTTACTGGAAGAATCGGCAAACACTTGTTTTGCTTCATCTTCTGCACAAGATAAATAGTTCTCGATCGTATCTCATCTTATTTAAAAAGAATTATGCATCAGGAAAACAAATTAGGAATGCTTTTTCCAAAGCATGGTACTATCATGTTTATCAGTCCTCAATATTGAAACTTTTAGTGTAATTGTCTCCTATTAATTTTTTCAGTCTAATTCAATATTGCAAGGTTGTCATGATAATTAGTTGTCTGGACATGGTATCCGCTTTCTTATCACCAATGGTTATAGCAGTATGAGAAAGCTAATAATAATATTTCACTCAACCATGAAAAATATTATTACTTGCCCCAGGCTGCCTTTAGAATCTTTATTAGATTAAATTCAGATTACATTTAAGCTGCAGCTACACAAAAGAAATTTCCTTAAAATTGTGAAATGCTACAGGAAGACAATTTAACAGAAGAATTAAGCTTCATTTATTGTATTTTTCGTCCTTCATTTATATTTGAAAGAAATAGAAACATGTTTTCAGAGACAAGCATCTAAAAATAGGATGCTAAATTGATAAATTACACATGTACCTAGTTACCTACTCAGAAAAATGAAGAATTCACCAGCAAAAGGGGTAAAAAAAGTCATTTAGCTACTTGCTCTTAAAACCTGGCCCATAACAACTCATAACTGTAGTAAGACATTGCAAGCTATGTGATTCATACTGTGATTGACTCATTTTTCTTCTGTAAGGTGACCAGATGCCGGCTTTCTACAATTCTGTCTTTAGGGCTGGCACATCACCTTGTGATGATGCAGCACAAAGAATCCGTCAACCTGTAGGCATCACTGAATTAGAAGTTGTCGTAGTGAAATACATAACAGACACTGGATGTTACCTGCTGACACACAGCAGCTGCCAAATTTCCTCCCGCACTATCGCCAGAAATTGCAATTCGACTTGGGTCAACTGAATACTCAGCTAAGACATCAGGCTGCAAAAAATGCTTAGTAGCACGAAAAGCATCATGGAATTGCTCGGGGAAGCACACCTCTGGTACCAGCCTGTATCTACAAAGAAAAGAGATGAGAGAGAATTATTACCATCAATGTACCTCTCTTTCAGGATTACTAGGTGATATATCAGGTATTCCTTAATGGCAAATAAAAATTTCATTAGGATAAATATTACAGGAAAATATGAGGTGTGTAATACTTATGTAAGACTTAATCTTATAATTAATGCTCTAATTCTGAAAGATTAATAGGAACCTACTAGATATGAATAATACCAAGATAGTATAAAATTGTGCAGCACTTTCCTAGGATTTCCCAATAGAGGATTTCATCATACGTTATAAAAATGAATGAGTATTTAAAGCAGCCTTGGCAAGGGACTCGTTACAACCAGACTGTTTTTAATCCAAATCCCCACCTTAACTAGTACGAGGGAGTAAGTCACACACGCCCAACAGATTCCACTGAGCCAAACATCTAAGCAGTTCTGTTTCCCGAATTTTTACCTATGCTCAGGAGAGCATGAACCTTGCTATACCTCTGTGCTGTGAAATAAACCATAGCCAAGAAGTGAAGTAATACCAATTTGCTCCAATGCCCCAGATTCAATAATTCCTCTCCGTTCTGAAGGAGAGGAGCAGCAATATACCCATGTTCCTGGGCAGACTGTTTGCTCTCTGCGCTTCAGTCTCCCCACCTGCAGTCGGCAGCTGACTCCTATTCATGAGATTTTTCTCAGTTTCTACATAACAGTGCAGGAGAAGTCTGTTCATATTTACTGAATAATATGTAATCTAAGAGTTGTTACTAGGCCTTATGGTACAAGGCATGTCTTCTGTTTGTAGCTTTTCAATCAACAGATTTTACATATTCTCAGCAGAGCCGAGCAAAACAAAATCCAGTTTTCCGATTCAAAACATTTTCTTCAGAATCTAAGCTAAAAAAAGTTTCATATGCAGAATAAATTTTAAACTTCGGTTACATGAAAAGTGTTTCACACTCCAAATCTGACCTGCTTTCAGAAAGCAATCTATATATTGCATCAACTACAAAGGAATATGAGAGTCTTTTGGGAACTCCTCGCAAAACTGGTTAACAGACTGTGCATATATCATGAAAGCGAGATGCGCAATTAAACCAATGAGAAACCTAATTAGTCTTCACTAATTGAGTACAAACGCCTTGACTGAAAGATATAATGGCTAAGGAGAAGAGGTAAACAATAACTCAGAGAAACAGGCAGAATTATACCACCATAAATCAGAAAAGGAATAATAAGGAACTTTTCAATACTGTGATCGCCGCTCATCTGGAATAACCAACAGCTGCTTTTTTAGTTTTCATTGTTTCTACTGATGAACAACAAAGAAGTAAAAAAAAAAGCGACCCTTTAAAGTACGCTATAATAAGTATTGAATGAGTAACATCAACTCCATATAATTAAGTTGCAATTAAATCACAGAGCTTGGTATGTAATCAACTCCAGGTGGGAAACTTGAGCAGTTATATTAAGTGACTGGGTTTTCAAAAGAAAATATTGAAGTTGACAATAAGCATGGGAAAAGTACCAATCAAGTTGGAGTCATCTAGGTAATGTAGTTAGCTAGTTGGGAGGTTTGTTTACCTTGGAATTGTTCAGTGTGTTAAAAAAGCAGCCTTGCTCCTCTGTTGTCTGGCACCCTGGCAGTCCTCTGCTTTCCAGTGGAGTATAAGGCTTAAAGGAGATGACTGGAACAGTGGGAGATTGAGAGAGCAGCAGCAAACTGCTAGACTTCACTATTCTAGTTAATTCTAGTTAATGAGCAGGGGTAAAATGATTTGATAATTTTTATGTTGAAGACCCTTGCTCAATATGACTTAGAAACTGTGGTTTATAGACAGTCTGGAGGGGGATTTAATATATTTTTTTAAGTATCATATATTTATATATAAAACATTATTTTAAATATATATACATTAAAAATACATCTTGCAGCAGTGGGAGTGGCCATTGAGGATGGGAAAAAGTCCCTCTTGCTACATGAGGAGGCATAGAGATGTGGTTCAGCCTTCCTTCAGGTATATATCATGTCCAAATGTGTTGGGTTTTTTGTTTGATTGTTTTTAAAGTTCACAAGTATTTACAGGATCTTAACTTGGCACTTGAGTGATCTCTGGTTTTAGCTGCACTCCTTACATGTAGATACAATTGCAAGATGCACTAACATTTGCATTTTAGTATTTGTCCAACTGAATTGTGCTACTTTCTTTTCCCACGTTTGTGCCTTCTAAAGTGATCTCTAAAATAATTAGAAACCCAAATGAATTTTTGATACCATTCCAATTGGTTGTAATTTTAAAAGGACAAAAACATCAAACTGGTATACAGAATTATTGTCCAAGTTAAAGCCTTATACACAAGCCAGTAAACAGAGAAAAGCTAAAAGAACTATGTTACTTATTTCTCAAATGTACGTAATGTTACATATATTACATAATACCATGAAATTACTTGATCAGTTTTGGATTACTCACTCAACTGAGACAACTACAGCATTGAGAGATTCAGCCATGATTCTGCAGAGATTGTTATAAAGGCTTGTTCCTGGAACAAAAGGACATGCTGTTAGGCACATACGAGTCCATTTATGTCAATATTCACAAAGCCGTATGTAAGCCTTCTCAGAAAATATAAAGACATGATACAAATATAAGCAAAGTGAATGAGATCAGTTTGCAGTAAAAATTTTTTACTGCTATAGGATTGCAGGACAAAGAGATTGGGATTTCCAAAGGCACACGAAGGACAGGTTTTAAAGTTATTTAGGAACATAAATCTCACTTAAATTGTGGTCTAAGTGACTTATACATGCATAGTCCAAATGCAATCAACAGTTTGCAATAGATAAAGTGCCAAATACATATTGTAGCAGAAGGAACATAATTCACGCCTCGAAGTCCTGCAGTCTAATGCTTTCTTTCTCATCTGTTTCTTGGTGACTTGGGGCAGGTCATTTCATCCAGCTATCACAATTCTCTCGGTCGAGCAAAATTTAAAGTACCCAGTGGCTCGCAGGGATTTGCATCCAGAGACAGTTATCACTGTATGAGTCACTGCTTCTTCATTTTATTACAGCACGTATTGCTTAGATTCAAATGAGTTGCCATGTTAATGTCAACTGAACTACTCATTTAAGGGAGAATTAATCACAGCTATCCTATTTATCAATGGATTGATTTTCTTTAACTTCATTCCTTTCCAGTTACTTAATCGTTGGTACCTGCTACTATAAAATATACTAAGACACTAAGTGTTTTTTAAAGTATCTAGTCTTAGAATTTAATATTTAGCTGTAACATTTTTGCCATTAACTTCTGCATCTTGAACTCGAGGACAGCATCTGACATAGCTGAATTATAGTCATCCAAACAAAGCGCAGTATTTTAATACAAACTTTTTGCATAACAGGAGTCACATGCAAACTGTTGCAGGACAAATGAGGTAGGCAGAACGCTAACACACATCCTTTAGGCAAGCCTAAGAAAATCCATCTCAAAGCACAATTCCTCTGTAGAAAGAGGAGCAAAATTTTTTACTGCTATAGGATTGCAGG